>NC_134041.1:41938145-42239395 GCF_965140245.1 Athene noctua
CACAACTGAAACTATATTTCAACTTGGTCAAATTTTTCTCTGTTCTGGAGACTGACCCCTTTCCAACCCTGACAGGATTATAAACTAATACCTTCAGATTTCCTTAGCAGAGTTAATTTATTTACACTTTCTTAGAAGCCAAACTGTTTCTCAAATCCCTTTTAAACAATTAACTAATTATTATATATATTTTTTAAATACTCCTTTTAAGTTTCAGTCACATTCAGAAATTCAGATACCTTCAGGAACTGGTAGCAGTCTGCATTTTTTTCCTCTACTGTAAACCAGCACCAAATTTTATCATGTCTTGTTTGGTTGTTTTTTGGTTTTGTTTGGGTTTTTTAGTTTTGTTAGTTTGGTTTTGGTTTTTTACACATACAATTAGCTGAATATATACTAGTGTTTTAACTGAATAATTTGGAACTCTCATTGGTGTAAAGAACAGATACAAAAGTATCACAAACCCAATGAGGAAACACTGATTGCTGACACATACTTCTAATTCCAAAATCTTGCACTTTATTGTTCTTGTCTGAAAGAGCCCTGTATTGTAAAATATTACTACATAAAATAAGATTTATTTCTTCTGATTTTCACTTGCAATTAATCTGCTTAAAACTTGTAACCTAATATCATATTCATCCTCTTGTTAATGTTTATTAGCACTATCCTCAGGTATTGATAAATGAAACAAAACCCACAATCCTCATAAACTAAGATAACCCTGCTGTTCATATCTCCAGGTTTAAGGAGGAAACAGTCTGGATCCAAGTTGCTGTTTCTGCAAACAGCATCAGCTTTGTGAAGAAACACTTCACCCCCACTCTCCAAAGCCTGCTACTTTTCCTTTGGCTACCAGAGTACTTTACGCCCAGCCGTTAATTTAAACAGAAGCTACATGTACTCAGTTGTTAAAATATCTTTGTACTTGTGCTTTGTTCTGCTGTGCTGGAGGTTGGGTCAAAAAGCCGAAGACTTCTAGTTGGAGAAAGCTTTTTATTCTGGCAGGTATCAAAGACAACCTGTAGAAAAACAAGTTAAAGACTAATATTTTAAAAGGAAGTAATTTGTGTTTTATTTCTTTCTAAACCCCAGAAGTACTTGGGAAGCGAGGAACAAAACCCACATGGATGGACACAAAACACCAATAACACCTTAAAAAACTGAATTGTATCTCCACTGTTAACTATTAAAAAATGTTATTTAGCTTTTAACATAGTTAACTACTTAAAAAATAGCACTTAGGTTGATTTAAAAAGAGTACTGAATTTCAGTCAACACCTGTTAACTACACGGGCATACCCTGATTGACAAAATATGTCAGAGCCACCAAAAAATGCTCCTGGTCAATGGTTGAATTCTAATGCTGAGTCACACAAAAAAGATGGTGACTGGGCTTATGCGAAACTGACACAGATGAAGAAAACTACAACTTTTCTTTGGTAAAATCTAGAGGTTTCCTGTGGATATTTTCAGCTGGTCAGTCCAGCATGACCCTTTCAGCAGCTGTTTTTTACCCATATTAAGAATTGGCCAGAAGATGATATGTTAGTGAAAGACATACTCAAAAATAAAAATCCAGATACACACTAGGCAGCCAGTATCCTCTTGTTGAAGAAAGAATTGTTCAGTGTCTTGTCCTGTCCTACGGATGTCATTCCATAATTCAGATAGTTTAACTACCAGATGATTAGTAAAATGTCACTACTTTCAATGTTTTTGGAAATCATTCTTTTGGTAACCTCCATGATAGTTGTAAAGAGACTTTAAATACAAATTATGATATTCTTAGCAAAACTTAGAGGAAGAAATAAATATGGAAATGGAAAAAACTTCCCCAGCTAGTCTTTTTCCATTCAAGATCATCATCATGTAGAAGTTGTTCAGTTTTGCAAGGTCTCCACTGTCTTCTAGAAGGGACACTTAAAAGGTATCCTAAGTGGAACACTTTTGGATCATACAGATAATATCTCTCTGATATTAAATAACTATAAAGCACACTTCCTGACACAATCTTGAAAACTACAAATACTTCTGCATGTAATTATAACTCCTAAAATGTAAAAGTCAGTGACGTTGAGATTGGGATTACAAAGCAAAATGATCTATAAGTAAATTGACTTTATCTCAGAAAGACAAACAACAGAGTTAAGACATTTTGTCCCTAGACTTGTCTGTGCCTAGGCCAAGAGTATTTGATTAATTTTTATAGTTTCTTTTTCAAAATGCAAATTAAAAGTGACCTTTGAGTTGTGCTAGATTTAATGAAAGACTGCATTCTTTCCCCACTACTAAAAGGCAGAAAAGAAAACAGATGGGTATGAAGAAAACATTGGTGAGCCACCAATCATTTTTATTTCTGTTACAAACTAATTATATTAAAGACTAAACCCAAGACAGGCTGCAAGTTCAAGTTAAAAGAAGCAGAAAGGATTGGAAGAAAGAGCTGTTACATTAAGGAAAAACAGATAAATATATTCATAATTTAAGGAAAGGTGGTACAGTTCATATTTATAAGGAAAGATACATGCTGCTAGAGACAAAGCAAGGCAGATTCTCATTATACACTTTCTCAAAATTAAGATGAGGCAGGAGGAAAAAACGGCTTCAAGGGTGTTCTCACTTTCTGCCCCAGTACAACCTATCTAGCCTCCTGGCACAACCTTTAGGCACTTCTAGAAGGTAGGTGAATGAACACTATGATTGCATTATGCAAACATCCCACCTCTTCCTACTTCTGCCTGGGCACAGAATACCTCGCAGGTTTCAGTGGTGTTGGAAGCACCTGGTAGAGACTGATTTACAAACAGTAAAGATCCTTGTCCAAGTCACTAGCAATAAATGGTTTCAATTTTGGTGGAAAAGAAAAAGGGAGATACAAATTCACTTTGTAACAAATAACTAATTCTAAATTCATACCTTGCATTAGCAATAAAAGTTAAATACATTAGAAATTGGCTGAAATGCCAGTCATCAATGTGCCATCATCATCTAAGGGTGTTTTACCAGGGATTTAAGGACTAGCCATATCCATAAAATGTGAGACTGTATAACACAAAGCAGAGCCTTTGAAAATATTTTAGGGAGAAGGAACATGGTGGGCAAGCAATTCAACAGACAGTCCTAACATGATGTTGAAACAAGATGGGTTAAAGTAATTGTTTTTACTTTGCGGGTTAAAGAGAAAATTAATACAGAAACAGTATGCATGGAAAATTATTTTAGTTCAGTTCATTTGTGAGACTAGAGTAGTACAAAAAGTTCTGATGGCCAGATTTTTTTTAAAGTGCGTTGAAAAATCAGAAAAGGTGATGAAAGGAGCCACAATCCATACTTAAGAACTGGAGAAAATACCTTAGAGTGAGGGGTTTAAACAGTAAAAGACTTTCAGTTTTTAGAAATAATGACTGGGAGGCTATTTCATTACACTACATAGCTACCACACACAAGGACAAAATACTAAATATTAAAGCGCTAATATTCAGTATTAGTATTACAAAAGGAGCTCTCAAGGCTGACAGTAGAAGCCAGACAAAATTAGACACATTTTTTTACCACGTGGTGATTAACAGCTTGAACAGACCATCAGGTAAATCAGTGGAGCCTACAGTTTTGAATCAAGCCTTGTGGAAGATAGGCATTAGCAAATACAACTTACTGAGTGTAGTTAAGGGACAATTATGTGAAATGCAAGGCCTGTGAGGTACAGAACATCAAGCCAATCTGAATAGTTTTGGACTGCATGAATCTGAAAACGTGAAAAACAATGGTATCATTAAGTATTAGCAAAGAAAATAATACTGAAAGAACCTTCTCATGTGGACAGAAATAAGGCACTAAATTATCTCATAAAGCCAAAAATGTCATATAAGCAAATGGAAACAATTAGGCCACATCAATCATTGCTGTTGCTATTGCTGTAAATAGAACTATTGTCGTGCAAGCATGTATATATACACATCAACACATACAGAAATAGGCTATAGCTGGAATATTACTCAAACTCCTCATCCTTGTCAAACTTTTTGACTGGGACAAAATGGAACAAGTATCCAAAGTTCCAGCTAAAAGCTTACAAAATCAGAAAGCAAATTTGTTATCTACCCTCCAAAAAGGCATACACAGAAAGCACCATTTATTGATCTGAAAACTGAGTCCCAACTAAATGCCTAAACAGTGTGAGAAAAGAACACACATTATATAAGTATGTTGAATACATATGTACAGATCTAGACAGTTTGGAATTGTAGGGGTAATAAGCCTAGTAAAAACAACAAGGGGAGGAAGATATAGATCCGTTCCCTTTCAAAAGAATATAGAAAGCTCACTTAGCAAGACATACCTAGAAATCTAAAAAGCGCAGTACTTTTTTCTTTTTTTCTCTATTTTTTATATAGTGCTGTTCTTCATACCAGGGTTTATTACAAGATAACCACTGACTATTCTGTTTTCTCAAATAAGCATCTTGATGTGTATGATGTGACAGACATCAGCACTGATCTCTCAGTGTGCCTGTAACTGGACCCTGAGACAAGCCAGTCTACACCTGATTGTCCACAGGATGTACCTCTGGTTCTTCTCCTCATAATCCACTAACAACACTTACTAGCTGCCTCCTTCCCCGAGAAGTGTGTTTGTGCTGCCTTCTGGTTCTCATTATTATATTCATTTCAATGTGGTTCCTGAAGTCTGATACCTCAGTACTTGAGAGGTCCTGCATGTGCCACTGAACAATGATTCAACATGACATTGTGACAGAAAACAGGGAGAACGGATAGAAATAAAAGAACAAGGGATCAAAACAACTGCATTTGGCTCTCTGTGTGGGGTGTGCCTATCAACACCAATAACTGTTAACAGCGAGTCAGATGTCACATTGATAGAGGAGTCAGATCACTCATGTCAGTCTTCCATTTGACTGGAAGGTATCGGTCTACTTGCCTTATCTAAAAGGACATATAAAAATACAATGGTGTATTAAGTCTTCTTTTTGCACTGCTGTTTAAGTTAGTCTTGGTAAATTCATCGTTCCCCTACAGTTTCTTAATGACCCCTGTGTGCTTTGAATGCTTCAGGACTTTGCTTTGTTCTACAGCCACATCAGTGAAAGCAACTAACATTCTTGTTAATGCTGTGGCTGACAACGGTATAGCAATTTGACTCAAGAAAACCTCTGTCAAGAGACACCAACTTTAAGTATGAAGAATTAATTTTGCTTGGTTTACCATTAGTTGTACCCTTAATGCTACACATATATACAGGAAGAAGGTAAGAAGAACCAGTCAGCTTATGTAACGGAGAACTCAGGAGACTGAGGCTTGTCTTCCTGATTGCCACTAACCAACACCATGGTAATACAGATATTAAATAATTTTAATTTTGGGAGATTGTATTTTCTTACTTAAATATCCATTTTATATTGTAACAGAGAATATCACTTTTCATACAGTGCATAGAACAATGGGGCCTTCATCACATGGAGCATTACTGTTCAAAAATCGTTAATAATAGTAAAGATGAGTGTTGTGAGCAAACTTGACGCTGCATCTTTATAATTACATGCTAGATTAAAAATGTGTTCAGGAGTAAAAGAACTTGACTTTTTTTTTCAGTTTTCATACAAAGATTTCATTCTCTTTTTGTTGTTTGTGCTTATAAAATTGTCCTTGTGGGAGTCAGTGTTGAAAAGATGCAGTGGCTAATTTTAGTTAATAAATTATTGGTTTACTATGTATAGCCAAAAATCATCTGATAAGCTCTTTCTCTATCAAAGCTACTATATCTCAGTCAGTTTCTTAACTGTGAAGATTTAAAGACTTCTGAAACTAGTTCTTCAGAAAAGATGTACTTCTATTAGGATTTTCCACTCACTAAAAGCACTGTCAAGCTTCTTTGCTCATCAGCCTTCCAAAACCTACATCCGTATTTCATTATATAGCACTCGTCAGTAAATACTATTTTGGGCTTTTTACTCTTTTTTCTTTTATGCATGTAAGAAAGGTCTGCTGCATATATAAATCATTAGGAATTATTAACTAAATGATTGCATAAATAATGTGGCTTAAAATATATTGCAGATACTTCCAAGATAATGTGCAACAAAATGAGAGAAGTCTCACAGAGAGAAAGAAATATACTATGTTTCAAACATAATTTCTGAGCTGTTTAAATATGAAACAAAACCTTGTCAAGCTACAAGTTTCCAGCTGTTATGATATCATAAGATAAATTTACAGCTACAAAACAGCTTGGTGAGAAAAAAAATATTTGCTTTTACAAAGGATGGAAATATAAATATTTCAAGCACTGCAACTGTCCAAACAAATTAGTACAAGCAAAAATAGTTGAATTCAGTATGGTTTGATTTTGTACCAGCTTCATAGCACTTGTTATAATTACTTAAAGCTGTAGGCAAAATGTGATTTAAAGCTTAGCATGATGCATTTAATGTTAATTTAAAAAGATGAGATAAAAGTATACAGGTGGTCTCAGTGTCTAGCATTTTGTTGTATTTTATTAACTGAAATAATAATTTATTTCCCTAATTAAGCAATAATGAAGCTGGATAGGATAACTGGGCTCTGACAGCCTGCTACGTGTTCATGTTTAAATTCTTAACCAGAGCTAAAATGAAAAAGGAGTTTCTTTCCTCCATGACTTTGAAAAGAATAAAGTGGTGATTAACAGCAATATTTTTTTTAATGAAACACAACCTTTCATCCCTGTCATCTTCTGACCATCCTTGCTTGTATGCAGCGCTCTGACAAGTAGAATAATAACGGTCATACATCACTGCCCTGAAAGTCCAATCATCTAAATCTCTACTCGCTGCAGCCTCTGAGACTCAATTACTTTATTGACATGCAATCTTCATAAGGGGAGAAATATTGTGCATGTAAGGTCACTTGGTTATGAAGACATATTATCATATTATCTGCATGAGGGTTGCAGGGCTAAGACCTGACAGAGCTAATTATAATGGTACATGATAGAGAGCTCAGTACGCATTATTTGCTTGGCTGAAACTAAAGGTGAGGTAAGACCATGACATCATGGTTTCAAAAGAAAATAATTCCCTTTCCCTTAGAGGCTATTACTTCTATTGTTTAATGTTTTATACATGTTATTTCATACACTCTTCATAAGCAAGCAAGCAAGCTGTGAGAATTTCTGAACTCAACTCTATTTCCATTTGGATGTACTTAACTCTTCAAGAAACCAAAGACTAATTCACAGTAATACAGTCCTTTTCACTTGTAAGACTTAAATCACATTTTTCCTGCCCTTCCATCACCCCCCAAAAGTGTATCTACACATATACATAAACACGGCAAACTGAAAGATAGTCCAAAATTTGAACACAGCTACTATACACTGCCACAGTATTTTCTACATGTCCAAAACCATGTAAGTCTTCAGTGAAACTGAGAAAAGTACATTACAATGGTGTTCCAAGCCTCTCATTTTGCAAAATAAATCAGTTGTCATCTTTCTTTTCTCTGTAGCAGCTTCCTTTTCCCAATAAACCTCCTTACTCTATGTAATGCCTACTAATACTCTGTCACCTGGCACTTAGACATAGTCCATTTCTGCTCCAGGATGACTGTTGCAAATGCAATTCCTAATCTTTTACTGACCGTTCCCTTACATTAAAAGGGAGAACAGCCAAAAAGTAATGCATCTCTTGTGTCTTTAGATAAATAATAACTATAAATTACTACACTGAACCAGTAGCAGTCTGCTTGAGGATTCTTTTGGGTCTTCGTGTTTTTTTGAAAAAAACCCTCTAGTTTATTAAATTAATTTTTTTATTTCAACTTTTTGTTAAGTTTTATTCATGTCTACCTCTGACGTGGGAAACACAAACTTCTCTCTTGCATCTCTTGCAATAGTTCCAGAATTGCTAGAGCCCTAAAGTAAACAATATTGTATGCTTGTTATGGGAGCATCTCTTATTTTATAAAAACCCTAATCAGTATGACACAATGATTCTATGACAAATCATGCTGTACAAGGGTCTGCATTTTTCTTGTTTGAAGGAGGGTATAGAAGCCATCCCAACTAATGGATCCCAACACCAGATAACATCTTGCATCTCGGTAACTCTTTGCACCATTGTTTGCCTACAGTGAGATTCAACATAGGCATATACATGCAACTTCAGTGATATTGCCAGGCTCAGACCTCACATCTAGGTGGTTTTAGTTATCTAATTTACTGAAATTGTTCTCCTGTCAAAAAAAGGTTATCCATAACATATTAACACTCTACCCTTTAAAAAAAAATAAAAAGTTCACTGCACTGGTAAGTGCACTATTAAAAATATCTTTTCTTTTTTCCAAATGTAGTAAGTTTTACAAACTATGATGTGTCAGATATTATGCCACCCTTTTAACAATAACTTAGTCTGCCAATCTTTTTTATAAGTTTACATCTTGCTAACTATGTCTACTGTGTTTTGCTTCTGAAAGAATCCCATCTGAAGTTGGGTAGGCATGTATAAAGCTAATATGATTTTGTATTTAACACCTCCCACAGCGTGAAAGAATTTGATTCACATGTTCACCTCTGTTTCAGCAAAGGGGTATAAAATGTTCTTGGAATATGACTGCAGATACAAATAGGAAGATGTTAGGCCCTGTCTCTCTCTAAGAATAACGTTCATGGTTAAAACCATCTTTTGATGAGGTTAGATTCCAGCGACACAAAGGAGACAGTGAAGTAATCAAAACCCAGCAGAGGAAAAGAAACCCCAACCCTAGAATAGTACAGCAATAGCTGGCAGACTGGCAGTTATTCCAATGATGAGAAACCAGTCACGTAGTGAGCCATTAAACTATGAAAGAGAGAAAAAATGTCTTGTGTGACAGCTGTAAAATTCTACGTTTTAAAGTGAGTGGTTAATTTAAAACTTCCCACTGTCCTGCAAGCTTCTGGTAACTGAGATATGACTGACATCGAGAGACCCTAACATGCAAGCAGGGAAAACAGAGCCACCGAAACTCAGGCAAAGCAGAGACGTAAAAGCAGACTGTGAACAGACGAGCTACACATGTAATTTCTTAAGCAACTATGTGAATACTCAGTTTATGGAAATATGAAGGAAAAGGTCACCGTCTTGGGCATCAAAGGCTTTTTATCAAGGAAATGGAACAAGAACTAAGGGAAAACAAATGTCAATGTCATGCTCAAAACCACAAAACATTTTTATTGCCAAAAGTTGCTTTGAAACTAACAGGGCCAGGCACATGATATCAGCTCAATATATTTCTGAGCTATGGATTGCAAGGCACCTAATTCAAGTTACAAAATGTGAGGTACACATGACTAGGTGTTTTCCACCTAGCAGTAATTAATGTGGACAACATGATATTGATAATATCAACGATAGAAGACACGGAACTGGGACACTCCTCAGAAAACACAATTAAAAAATAGAATGACAATTAAGAGAAGTAACCAAAAGGGGAAATGAGATTCCCATATTGTGCATTCAATTTTGAAGACAAAGAAGCAATGATAAGGGAATGACCAAAAAGACAAGTAAATGAACAGGAAACTTATAGTACAAAACAAGGTAAAAAAGATACAATTGCTTCCATAGATTCCTAGCACTTACATTAGATAATATAAAATACAATTAGTGAATGAAATATTCAGTATTGAATACTGAATGAAACATGCAACAAAGGCTCTTCATCATGTTCTTCTGGTAACACAGATAATCTTTACAAAGAAGTTTTGGAAGTTGGCAAGAACATGTCAACAAGAAACAAACTGGGAATACTGTTTAGGTACAGAATGTATAAGCCTATCCCAGTTATAAAAAATTTACGGTTTAATCTACAGTGGGGGAAAAGTAGTAAATAAATAATTCCTTGTTTAGCTGTACATGCAGGGATACTGTGCAAAATACAAGTGTTTTCAAAATATACTTAGAGAATATTGGATAGTCTCTAATCTTCTCCTTAAGGTGATTACGGGGAAAAAAAAAAAAGCCAAACTTTCACCTTCTGCCTCTAAAGAAATTATCAGCTACTCTTACATAGGATTTAAAATTTGATGATAGCAAAATTCAGCATTTGACATGAGACTTTTCTGTAACATCAGCTACGAAGTGATGATTAATACACCATAAGTACAGAACAATGTACTGGTGCTGTAAAAAACCACAAACAACTTGGTCTTTTGCTCTCCTTTTCAATACTAAAATCTAAGAGATGAGTAAGGCACAGCTTTTTTTTTCAATACATTTCCTAATATTTCTTTTCTATAAAATTAATTGTTGTAAGTATCACCAGGATATAGTGCTCAATGCCAAACAAAACTTTTGACAGAAAACTCCTTTGGCAATAAAATAGTAACTTACTGTCACTAAAGTGTTTTGTAAATGCGTCTGTTTGAATTAAATTTGGTAAAAAGAGGGATACACACTGAAATAAATCTTGAAAAAAACACAAAGTTTTGTATCACTATTGTTTAACTATTTCCAATATTGATTTAAAGCAGTTTTGAAATTTTCCAAGTTGTTAAATTATTTTTAATTGCCAATGAATTGAAAAAGTATTATTTTATTGACACAGTACTGACTTGCAAAGGAGAGAAATGTGTCTATAAAATAGATTTCTAGTCCATCTGAGACTCATAGACCAAAGAGAATGAGGACATGAGGGAACCAAATTACAATTTCCACGTGGCACTGTTCCAACATACCTTAATATATATTTTGGTTTACCCCACTTTCCTTATCCACCCCATCACAGACACACACAGAGCTATTAAAAACATCACTGTGGAAAACACACAGTTCTCAATAAGAGTTATTTGTTGAAATTAAGTTTTCAGCCAAATCTTACTTAAAACTTGCCTGCTAGCTAGACATACCTCTGCAAATACAGACTTCCAAAGAGAAAAGTTACTAATATGGCATAGGAGAGAGGGGGAACTAAGGGGATATGTCATAACACTTTCGAAGGCCCAACAATAGCACAAAGTTGTCCAAATTACAGCTTGAATCTAAATTCTTTTACTAGAAATATGAAAAATTAGTATGTCAATCAGTAATGTCAGTTATAGCTTATCAAGAAAGTGTTGCAAATAAACCAAACTAAAAATAGTAACAAATTTCTGCCATTTCCACTCTGTGGAAACACAGACCAATTGACTAATCCATAAAGTCAATAGCAAAACTCTTCATTGACTTCAAAGAGCTCAAAAGAACTTTAGAGGTAAATTCTAAGCTCTGAGCTATGACAGTTACCTCAAATAGTTTCACCAGTTTGTATTTTTGGAATCCTTCTGGCAATAACTCCTCCCTTCAGATGATTTTCCAAGTCACCATTTGTTAGAGAGAATGTTAAATGAGGATATAATGTTTTGGGAAAAGGCTAGGGAAACCAAAAGCCATAAGAAATAAATAACAAATAGAGACATTGTTTTAGTGACCTATTAAATTAATTATTTTGTCTATTAAATTATTTTGTTTATTAAAAATTTGTCCAGCAAATATTATCAACCTTTATGATTTCGATTTTAATGATCCCTTTTGTCATGGCTTCATGGGCCATGTACCTATTTCATGAGTTTGCCTTACACAAACTAGTAGGGAATTGTAATAAAATTCAAATAAACTTACAGCAGGAAAAGAAAGTGATCTTAAAAACGAATAATCAAACAGTAATGAAGAAAATATTGGGAATGAAACTGATAACACCCCCTCTTGCCAAAATCTGAAGATGTAGATTGCTTCTGGATTGTTCCTCAGATTGCTGTAAAATATACCTATTTACCTTGTCACAGACTGACCACAACAGTTCCAAAGTCAAATCTAAAAAGGAGTAGAGACCAAGAAAAGCATTTATCATATTTTTCTGCACCCACGTAAAACAACTTTTCTATACAAATGTAAAGCTTGAATGAACAGCTACCTCACAAAAGTATGTGTAAGTCAGATATGCAGGACCAACAACTGACACACAGAATTACTGCAGCAGCTTAAAGGAAGTGCGCTAGAATCAAGCTGCTTCTTCCCTGCCTATTCAGCTTCCAGTTGCAAAAACATGATCCTTTCTCTTTTTCAATAACTCGGATTAATAGAAACAAATATACAGTTATACATCTCCTTTTCTGACCCATCCACCAATATTTCCTTTGCCCACAGAGTCAGTTTTCCAGTGCAATCCAATTTTTAAATAAATAACACATGCGACTCTAAACTAAATCTACCAGCTTGACTTTTTTATTTTGTAATTCATTGAGTTCCATCATTAATCAGATGTTTACAAGAATGAAAAAAGGAAAATCTGAGGCTTTTGGCTGTTCTGATCACCTTAAATTACTAGCTTTGCAAAGACAAAAGAAAACCTAAGTGCTAAGGTTAACCACATAATTACATACCTTCCCCGCCCCCCCCCCCCCCCCCCCCCTCCTGGTTCAAATCAATCCATTACTAGGCAAAGTTACAGTATTTTGGAGTCAGCTGTTAGATCTGACCACTGGAATTCATTCATCTGAATCTTCTTGAAGTGACATTGATTGTCAAAACTTATTAGCCAATCAAATTCTTAAACTGAAGTGAGTTGTCCTCTCAAATTAAAATGATATCTTACCCCAGTTTTTCCATACAAAAGTTGCATTGTGCTTTTCTGTCAGGACCAACTTCATTTTCAGGAACTTTATCACAATCCAAATATTTATCCCTTAATCTTCCAAAGGACAAGGGAAGGAGGCATGTAATCAAAACTCTCTTTGATGAACTGACACAATTTGAATGAGTGATAAAGTAGGTGAGAATATTTCTATTGTATTCCAAGATGTCTTCATTTTAAAGCAGATGGGAAAAAAAGAGGAACTCTTGCCAGTTTCTGAAACCTCAGGAGTGACTCTCCCTGAACCTCATCCTTCCTGTCATGCCCACATATTCAATATTCAATTTCAGGGCAATAAATTCTGTCCTTTTCAGGAAAAGGGCTACAAACCTCTCTCTTTGATGGAGATATTAGTGTAAGCAGAACTGGTCCCTTCCCAACAACATTTCTTCAGTTTAGTTAGCCCAGTCCAAACAAAACTTTTCTGAAAACTGAGATACCAACCCTCTATCCAGTCTGCCAGAAAACTGTGCTTGTCTTACTTCAGTAGGATGAAAGCATTGGCTCATTTATCACTTCTGAAGAGATATTTTCCTGTATAGAGAGCTTACACTTATGAATCTTATTTTAGGAAAAGCTAGAGGAGGGCCTAATTCATTAGGAACAACAGCTGATTCTTCAGAAGGTGTAGTTCAGTAATGTCTGTCCATTTAATTTGTTCCTCCACTTCTATACTTAGTGGTGACCAGAATGTTATGAGTCTAAGACTCTTAAGACCAACTGAATTTCTAAATGACAAACCTAGACTACATATTTCTGCATAAATGTGATGGCAGAGAAAAGGCTGAAAAGGCATGAGGAACATTTTGTCAAAACACAAACTAATTCATCTTCGTGTCATGGGACTAGATGAGAGAGAGGAAAGGGAGTTTAGTAAAACCATCTACAGCTGAAGATAAATACCCCTGCAAATATTAGAGACTTGGCTGAGAAATGTGGATATAGGCTTCCCAGGCTTTCACTTAGCCCAGTAGGTAGGAAAGGGGTGTGTAAAAAGGTGCATGGAAAGGTGAAAGTAAAAGACAGTCTTGAAGACAGGATAAAAATTGCTTGCCTAAATTACATGTATCAATCCATTAGGGAATCCTGAAATACTCAAAGCTGTAAAGATAATACCGAACATTAAAGCCAAGTAGCAAGATAAAGCATCAGTGAATGAGTGTCAAAGAAACTGGATTATAAAATTAAACAGGTATATATATATTTTAATGTCTGCTAAATGTTTCTTTCAGGAAACATTAGGCACTAATAAAAAAAGAGTGCCTTCAGGCTTCTGTAGCACTGGATATATCAAAGGGGTTTCTTACTAACAGTTTGGGGAGTTTATGCCTCTGGGTGCTACTGCTGTGATTTCAAAATAGAATTATCTGATGCTATGTGATTTCTTGAATCATTAGTTTTCCATTCCTTCTAACTTATTTTCCATCATTCTTTTATTTATACACACACATACTGATACAAGCTGACACAAAGGAATAATTAAGAGATCCTTGGAAATAGAATATTACTTGATACTTTCTTAAAATGTATTAAATATAGATATCTGACATGATTATCTAGTGTGATATTCCTGATTACTCTTTGCATGCCAAACTCACCTCTAATATACCCTGCAGGAGGCATTGCTGCATCCCTGCTTTGCTACACTATCATCACAAGACAAAGCTGTGCATACTACATTCCTGTTTGACTTCTAAATAATCTGACAGGAATACGTGTATCAGTTACTGAAATTGGCAAACATCACAATTTTTTAAATCTACAGAGTGAGCTGCAACATTGCACAGAACAGGGTCTTAAATTACTAAAATTAGAATTAAGATTCCATCGTTCTTTTCTAAATGAAAGACTTTTCCATAAAAATTTGACAGAACTCCTCCTGTTAAAGAAGTAATATCAGAAAGAAAAACACAAGTATTAGATGAGTAAAGAAGTTGGAGTGTAGATTTTAAGACTTTTCAGTACTGTGCTCCATAGTACTCTATCTTGGCTCAACAATGCAGAAAGTTTTCCAATTATTCTCAACAGGAAACAGACATGTAAAAAATTGAGGTGTTTTTTTTTTTTTTTAATGTGAAATTAAGATCCTGGTCCTAAGTGTAAAATGATTTGAACATCATTTAAAAGAAGTATCTGCTACTGAAGCAGGATTGATAACCAAGATGTAGCCCATGAGACTTAATACATGTAAACAGTATGGAGGTGTCAATAAAATAAACTTTTCTACTTCTGACTTACCAACAGTGAAAACTATTTCAATAAAGCATTCTTTTCTGTCTCTTGTTTTGCAATCTGACAAAAAGTTAAAACTTAAACCTACAGTAGACATTTATCAACACATTTCTTATTTTCATTGAATAAGAAATTTTTGCTTTGAAGCACAAAATAATCTGATAATTCACTTTGCAATTCCCAAAAGACATTTAACTATCCACCACTGATATATACAGAAGAAGAATGCCTTCCTTTTGGGGAAAAAAAAAAAAAAAAAAAAATCCTTGAATATTAAAGTATTAAAGTTGGAAGGAAGCTTTGACTTTATTTAAATATACACAGCCAACCTATATGAATGTATTATCATTCCTTCCATATTTGTTAAAAAACAAGCAATATGCATTTTTCTGAATAATCAGTCTTATGCTGGTTCCGATCCATCAACATATTATACATACAGTCTAACTTCACTTCCCAAGACCACAGAATTTATAAGAAGGCCTTAAGCAGTTTGGAGAGTTATGAAGTAATTTTGATTATGAACAGATTTAATTTCAGTCAACTGTGTATAACAGACTATGTCTGTGTGCAATGTTGCAATCTCATAGACTAGTTGAGACACAGTTCAAGTGACAAATTTCTTGTGAAATCAGAAAAAAAAAATAGTGAGGCTTGGGAACCAATTATTTGAAGACTGTATGGCTGCAACTGGACAAATATTGTCAAAAAGAGATAGTGAAATGAAAAGCAACACTCTGATTTGAAACAAGATTCTAATGGGAAGTGAACTACTCTTAAAAGCGACCAAGAGTGATATACCTAGAACAAACAAACTCCAACTTGAATGCAGTCAAACCTTGCATGGCAAATGCTTCTAACTGAGAAAGAACTGAAAAATGCAAAAGTGAGCAGGACAAATCCCATGGACTTCAGCTACTTTGCAAACAAAGCACAAGACAGTAAGTGGGAAAGGTTACTGCTCAGGTGTTTTGGGCCCAAAATTTCTTAGTGCCTTTGTATATTATCAATGGTATCCAAGGCTGGAAATGTTGAATAAAGAGTGACAACTGCAGAATCTATCAATCTGCTTGTTGATATACTTTCCAAGCAGAGGTGGTGGCAGGTAAAAGAGGAGTTTTTAATTGAAATGCAGTCTCAACTCTAAAGACAAATAATGAAAAAAAGAAAAAGAAAAATCACCCATAAAGACACTAAAAATTTGTCTGCTGCCAGATTATCTTCACTATCTGTCTGATACCATTTATTAGGATTCTGTAAATGCAATTGTTGGATATAAAAAAGAAAGAATACCCTTAAAGCCACAACAGCTCATTTTAGACATCAGTTGGGACTTCATACTTCCTTTCCTTCTATCTCTAATCTGGGATCATGCTATAGAAAAAGCCACTCAAGTCAACAGTCCCATTTCCACTGTGAAGTGTGTCAGAGATATTGCAAGGCTGCTAAATTGTAGTATACAACAGATTTTGAGAACACCAGAATTAGAATGGAAAATTAGGAAACAATGAAACAGGTAAAATCAAGAGCAGAAGGAGTAACAGGGAGAAACAATTAGATTTGATCTTTCACCTAAATGTCACCATCGCCTGCTGTAAAAGTAGTGTGGTTGCAGATGTGACTGTAAGGATCTAGGCAAGGTATCATTTGCAGCAAGAGGTAATACCTTTTATTAGAGAAACTAATGTAGAGAAAAGAGTTATCAAGCTTTTGGGCACATATTCCCTTCTTCAAGCTTGCTCTTCCTCCCAGACCTTGTCTATTTTATTTATTTCTGTCAGTTGATTAAACAGATAAGTTTTGTGGCCTGACAACAAACCTGGAGAAGGGCATTTATTTCCAAAGTTTAAACATTTCTTCTACATCAGTTGCTCTAATGAAAAGTATTACCTGTCATTGTAAACCTTGCCTCAGTTGATTTTCAGGTCATGCACAAACTCTGAAAATTCTATCAAGTAATTCAGATGCAAAGGAAGAAATACCTGCATCTCTTCTTGCCTCTGTATTGTTTAGTCACACAAAGACCAGAATCAGAAGTACAAAAGTGCTATAGGAACAGATACTGTCATGACACTTCCACTTTGACAAGCACCAGGAAGCACAAGAAATCTCATGGGAAGTAGACTTCTCTTGAGATTTCCAAAAGGGTCAAATAAGCATGCTCATGCTCATCTTCATTAGCAATAGGGACCAAAACACACAAACAGCTGAAGATTCTTCGAACTTTAGTACGAAAATGGACAAGAGTCTAGTCTTTCACTTGTCTCCTCAGTGCTTTACACTAGCTATTCTATATAACAATTGATAATGACTTAAAAACTGAATATAGTTTGAATGAAAACATTTCAAAGCTCACAGGGCTTTGTTCCCAATAAGTCTGGCCTCTGTATAATGAAATGCATTCCTTCTGGCCTAATACTACAGACTTGGCAAAAGAAATGCCTTTGGTATGAGCAAAAATTCCAAATTTGATTTTTGCAATTGCCCCTTCTAAAGGGTCATTTATTGTTTATGTTGTTTATCAGCATGTGTCTGAAATGAATGCTTCTTCAACGAAAAGCAACAGGAGGTCATATTATAATTGGAATGCAATCAGTAGAATGGGTTATGACTGGGTTTCCTTTCTAACATGACAATCTATGCCACATCTGCCATTATATTAAAGTTTTCCGCATTACTAAAACAGGAGGGGGGAAAATAAAAAAAAAAAAAAAAAAAAAAAAAGCCTTTCCAGTGAGCAGCTGATAGAGTTTTCTTTAACTAAAAGATCACATGAGCTAATCAAGACTGAAACAGTTCACCTTTAAAATACCAAACCATCTGGCTGGCTGTCCCATGATAAATCTTGATGATAAATGTCTTCATATTGATGTTACAAAGGAAACACAGACCTGCTCAGTTTTGGCACAACTGAAAACACACTGGCAACAGTAGAATAAAACTCAGATGTCCAAAATATAGAAGTAAATCATTTTGACCTGCAGGGCAGAGTATATTTAGAGAAAACCTGATTGCAACAACAACAACAAAAGTTTGGATTCATCAAAATTTCTCTTCATAGAAAGAGATATTAAAAAAAAAAAAAAAATTCAGCAAAAGTCTCTTTACTGCATTTTACCAGATACACAGCTTCAGAACAATTTGCTGATGAGTAACTAGATGTCCTGAGTTTTCCAAAGAAGCCTTTGGAGCATGTTTTTTTGTTGCTTGGTTTTGGGGGATTTTTTGGTTGGTTTGTTTTTATCCTTACAATTCCATCTTCATCCAGACAAAGCACAAAGATTGCAATGGCCATGACAGAAATTATGACATACTTTGATAACTCAATTCATATTTTGTCACTGTGTCATGATTTATTAAAGATAGATTAAATCAGACTGGAAAATCTGAGGGGTTATAGCAAAGACAATAATAAAAGCAGATAAAAAGTCACATAAACTTCAACTATCTGAGAATAAAACTTCCACTTATCCAAAGGTACAAAATCAAGTTTTGGTATAAAATTTGTCTTAATTTTCTCACGCCAATGTTTCTAATAGAAAAAAGGGCAAACCTTCTGTTCACTCCAATTGATGACACCTAAAAATGTCAAATGCAGCTCAACCAAGCAGAGGGCACTTTTAATTAATTTTTTTAAAAATAAAAAAATGAAAGAGAAAAATCTTCTAGGGACATAACCCAAAGTTTTGTAAACTGCGTGAAAGGTGAATAAAATCTTTTCAGCTATCAACATTTTCACCAACATTTATTTCATTCTTGTGGATTGAAAAGGTATTCCTGGTTTCTTTTCATTGTTTAGCCAAACAAGATAGGAAGTACAAAAAATTTCTCAAAACTTCTCTCTGTAATGTCTCAGGCATCTAAGTGGTTAACTCTAAATTCCCTCTCCCTTACATATTGACCTTTGCTGGCTAAAGTCCATTTCAATGTAAAGGTTCTGTAACTAAATTTAGAAGGCTTTTCTGCAGGTAATAACATTGCAGCTTTTCCCAGTAATCGGCTTCTGCCTTTACTTCACTCAATTTCTCTCAATTTCCTCATTGTACATACCACAGACAATCATCCCAGTGATAATTCCGTCTCCTTTTACTAGGCAGTTACAGAATTTTTTGGCCAGTGATACACGTTATTTTCACCTTTCTTCAACAGTTCTCTCTGGTAGGCCCTGCCTTCTTTTTTTTTTTTTTTTATTTTATTTTTTTCCTTATTCCCCGTATGTTTCTGGATATTAATTTTATCTTTGCTCATTCCATTCTACTGTTCAGCTATTCATCAGTCCTGAAAGATGTGGATGATTCTTCTATGTCCTTGCTTATATATACAGTATTTAATTATTGCCTCCTAATCAACCAATGCTCTTCCTGTTGCTTAGCAAAGATATATTGTGTCTTGTATTTAACTCTCCTTTTTGTGCAAAGGCAATTTTTTTAAACATCTGACCATTTTCATTACCATATATTGAACTCCTAACAGCCTACAGATATCTTTCAAACAAGTTACTTGAGTTACTACAACATTCAGATCTCTCAGAGACACTTATGAAGGGTAATATAGGGGTTACACATGTCCAGTCTCCAACACATCTGCCTTTATTTTCCAGTCCTGTTCACTCTCACATATATCAGTGGATGCCATGACATATACATACACATTCTAGGTTTGTCTCTGTTAATCTATTTAAACCATTCACTTTCTTCTACAATTTTAACTTGCATTGTTTTAAAGAGTAATCATATTTTTATCCTGTTCAGTTCCCCTACGTCCTCATAAATACTTTTTCCCCATCCTCAACAAAAAAATCATAAGAAGCACCTAGCATCACTCAAATCTTGCACTAAGGATTAGGATGCTAAGGTATAAAAGGGATAAAATTAGTACAGGGTCTGGCAAAGATAAACAGAGAAGCAGATCTACAGAACCAAACTAAGCAAATGCCATCAAGACAAAAGGTTGTGGGACAAATCCAAAGGGCCTATAACTTTAAAATGGTAAGTCTGCACTACTCTGGCAGACAGAAATACTGAAATAGGCATATGGGAAAGGACAAGTGTGCAGAAAATTTAGGCAACATCTGGGATTTCACAAGATGATCCATTCATGTTCCCATCATTTATTTCTACTTTTTGTTTGGATCCAAGTGAAGAAGTCAACATGCAATCCACGTTCAATTCATGTTCATCAGAATGATATTCAAGCATTCCAGCAGGCAGCACATATCTTCATTCTTTATATGTAATGTTGTACTGAGAATTGTGTCCAGCAGAAGGTAGTAGAGAACTGAACCCCAACTCTTTCATTGCTCAATTCGAATTTCACAGTGTACACCATGTGGGTAAATACCTAATATCTCTCAGAAAAATACAATGGGATAACTCCTTAGGGAGATTAAGTCATTACCCTGTTCCAGTGATTACAACATGCCAGTGAAAGCTGTAATCCAAATGGGAAGACGCTTTTTCCTCAGCAATTACTAGACTACAAAGGGACAGGAGATCAATGTTTGTATTGATGCTCTTCTATAAAATTTACATTTTTATCTTATTGTAAAGATCTGTGCTATTTCATTTGCTTCAAAATCCAATCTAACTTTTAGTATCCAAACTGTTATACTTTATAAATAGACTTCTGAATATCTTATGAAATGCTCAATACATTGCATCTTTTATAGGCATCATTACTTGAAAGTGGAAGAAAAAAAGAAATATAGAACTCTTTTTTTCTACTTGCAGATAACACATTCCATTACTGAATTATCTGCTGTAAGACTTTCACTAATATTTGATCACTTCATGTTCAATCAATCCCTCTAGCAGTTCCCTAAAAATCCAGAGTAATGAATGACTGAATTAACTACACAACAGAACTATGATAATAGTTTAGACCACACACACACACACACACACAAATCCTAGGGAAAAACAAACTAATAACAACAGAAGAAACAAAACCAGAAACATACACAAGAACACAGCTTAGCGCTTAAAGCTGAGGGTTAATTTTCACTCACTGTTTCACCATGACCTAAAGGTTCTTTAACAAAGTCTTTGCTGGACTAGAACTGAGCACCGTGTCTGGAACAGTGTATGAGGCAAAACTTCATCACTTCTCTGTTTCAGTACAAAATACACCATCAGTAGTACTAATTTCTTGAGTGTTATAAACATAAATTATGTTTATTAACTACTATAAAATCCAATATAAATATAATTTCCTTTCATAGTGTACTTACTACTGTAACCAATAAATGGTGTAAACACCACTTACTGTAATCTTACTGCTGTACCCTTAAGGAAGTAAAAGCAAAAGCAAATTGTAAACATTGGTACTGCAACTTAGAAATAACTTTAAGATTGTCCTTATACCAAAAACATAAAGCCAAATGAATGCTCAAACGGTGGTTAAAAAGGTTTTTTTGGGGAGTTGTTTGGTTTTGGTTTTTTGTTTGTTTGTTTGTGGGTTTTTTTTTACTGTAAAGTCAAGAACTTTAGATTCAATGATGCCTGGGTACAATAAAGTTCTTACATACCTAGGGTATTTTCAACACTGGAAAAGATCCCTTCAAAAGCTTGGATTATAACCTCAGAATTTTTGCAGGAAAATATTAGCAAACCAACAGCTCAAAAAGTTCGATATAAATTTTTAAATGTTTTATTCCAAATTCAAGTTTTACCATTTATTAATTACATTGTTTACATTTTTATTTCTACTAATCTTGATTTTATTGTATTTACTGTTTTAAGAACTTTCTATAATTAAATCATAAATACTTTTTTAAAATTTCAAAAACTACATCAGAATTTTCAATTTAAGGTGGAAAATGAGAACAATAAATATATTCCTAGAAAGTTCAGCTTTCATCCACTCCGTAAACCAGGAGTACACATCCAGATTTTCTGTGGCAGCTATTAGCCCTAGCTTGATCAAGTTCTCTGTCAAGTGACTAGACCATACACAGTACAGCAAGTTGATCTGTACATGAGCAGCAGGTCCAGACTTTAAGTATTAACTTTATAGCACATTTACACAGCTAAGTCTTTGCCCATTCCTGAAGGGCTCATGGGAAAAGACTATCCAGGAACAGGCTGTCACTCCCAGAACAGTTCATCAGGGCTACAGTATACTCCATGCCAGCATTGGAGGGAGCTCCTGAGAAAGGAAGCAGCGAGAAACAGAGCTGAGGATGGACAAACCACTCTAGCAGGCCACCTATGGCTGAAGGCATCATTTGGGTAACCCTGTTGGAAACATAAAACTCAATAAATTTAATGGAATAAGCACTGTTCCATTCACAAGGAAATGTATCACACTGTCTTTACCGTAGATTTTGCTATCTGTTTCAGATCAAGCAGGGAAAGGTATATAATTTCTTTGATGAGATATATACAGATCAAGAACAAAAACAACTGGTAATAAACATCATCCTTAATCACCCTGGTTTTCCATTTGCTTCTTGTAAGTATGAATGGTGGAAAGAGCATAATCCACCCCTGGATTATGTATCTCTGTTCTGGTGCCTGCAGAAGCTCACAGAAAGTTCCTCCTCACTTTCTAGTGGTGGTCACTGCAGTATGATTTGAAAGTAGAAATGCCTCATTTGTCTGTTCTCTGAAAACAAAAGTGCTAGTCATAGCACCTGCTCAGATAGATGATAGAAGGTGATAATCCTTTCTGTAATGGCACACTTAATACCTACTTTGCGTGCAATAATCGCTAAATTTCAAGGAGATTAGCACTGTAGAATCCACTAAAAGAAAACTTTGGGACAGCAAGGGGGAAGCCCAAGGATAAATTAACAAAACTATATAGAAATATTTTGTGACATCATCAATTTTCACTCCAGTGCATGTATCAGCAAGCTTCTAATAAGCTTTCACACAAGTGAAAAGGCAATTTCTACGAAACGATGCAGTGTTCTCTGAAAATCTTTTATTTTCAGTAATGTGGAATAGAATCAAAATATTAGTTAGTCTCTTGTAAGAGATCAGTGGTCATGGAATCCATAGTGACCAAGGTGTTGAATGAGAATTTGCAGTCTAAAAGGACTACTATAAAGCTGTTGATTTCATATTCTTCTCAAAACAGTCAATATATTTGCTATATTCTTCATGTTGATGCATTGACAGCAAACTAATATTGAGGACAGAATTATTAAATTCAGATGAGTCAGCAAAGGCAAAATGTTCAGAGAGAGACTAAGAGCCTGGCAATCTAAGTCTCAGAGGGATGACCTAATGGATACAGTTCCACAGGGACAGTTTCTGACCCCTGTCAGATCACATTCCATATCACTTTGGTGCTGTTTCCAAATCTTCCTAGATTAAAAACAGTGTAATTTGAAACAGATAGGGAAAATCCAGGATACAGTGTCAGGGTCCAAAGAGATGAGACAGAAGCATTAAGCTTTTCTTCTGTCTTTGTTAGACCAAAGAAAAAAACCCAAACAAACAACCAAACCAACAGGTCTGTGTAATACTCTAATTCACTTGATTAAGTGAAACAATGGGAGGAAACCTTCAATCTGTTTCACAGGTTTCATGGAGAAGGAATGTGAAACCATAGATAAAATTTATCCTTTCAAACATGTTTATTGAAGGTGAATGTATTCACATATTATAGTCTAAGGGATAAATTTTAAGACGTTAATATTAGTAAAGCAGCACATCTTCATGCAGTTAGATATCTTAACCAAGATAAATCCATGCTGTGGAAACAATAATAGCATACAAGACTACAGGTGAAATAGCATGAATTATCTCAACATGAATATTCCACAATGGATATAGAACATGGGAACAGTTGTTCATATGACAACTGAGACCAATATTGTGGAAATTTTATGAGAAAGGTGAACATATGACATTCCCATCAAACAACAAGTTGAAATTTACTCCAAAATATTTTTACTTAAAAAAAAAATCATTCATGGAATTTTGAAATCAAATCTAACTTATTATTCAGCCTAAAAGCTCACTGTGTTCATTTCAAAACAAATACCATCCACACGAGATATTTCATCACATCCAAATTTTAGCAGCCAATATAGGAAACTCTGCTGGCAAGCCACAAGGAACAAACACATCTGCCAAGGACAGTAAAGACTGTGAGATCATAAATGTCCACTAACTCTTCTAATTGATTTATATTTGGATTCTGCTTCTCAGTATATTGTTGAAAATGTTGCATTTCCTATTGCAAAATTCCTTGTACCATAGACAACTTAATTATGGTAGTGCAGTGGCAAGAAGGAAGACTGATAATACAGTGTGTACATGCATCATGATGCTTCCTTTTAGTTGTAGTAATGAATACATATTAGATCATTATGCAAAGGCTTCCAGTCAGGAATGGAGAGATGTAGGAGGCTGAATCAGAAATAGAAGGAAAAGGACTCTCTCTTATGAAAGATTACTCACATTTTGCCACCAATTAGTAACATGAAAACATTCTGATGGAGTCTACAATAACAATATAGAACTCCTTTTTTTGTTTGTTTGTTTTTAATACACTGGATTAAATTTAATGCCTAAAAGAAAAGTTCTTCCTGAAGAGAAATCAGATCTCTGAATTTTAGTTTCTTCCTTGGAGATTAATAACCCATCTTAGTATATCCTGCACTTATTGATGGAAACTCACATTAGAAATATTGGCCAGCATAAAGCCAAGATTTCCTATAATGTCCCAAATTAGTTGGCCACCACAGGTTTATGGGTTATTAATACATCTCCTGTTGGCATTCTGCCTTGTACCATTTTTCATTGATATATTAAACCAAATTCAATCTTTTCTAGATTTTTAGTAACAAAGCTTGCAAACAGCATTAACCCCTGTTCCAATAAATAGTCTTTCATTCAATAAGTCTTTTAGGCATGTGCTTAAAACTGTCCATATTCAGCAAAAGACAAAAGCACATAATGGAATTTAAGTGCCAGTTCAGATGTTTTGCTGGACTAGGGTAAGTAATGTAATGTATTAAATAACGCCCCCCCCAACCTTCACAGTAAGAAGAATTAACATTTAGATGGTGCTTACATTAGTAAACTGAATTCAGATTTTTTAAATTGGAATAATTTAAATAATTAAGCATAAACATTCACAACTGATTTTTTGCAACAAGGAATTAAGACTTTTCTTGTTATTCAGACAAGGCTGTAGAATTGAATCCTGGGTGGGGTATTTTCCCCAATAGTTAAATTTACTGTTAAAAAATATCTTAACTTTACAATTATTTTTTTTTTTTAATGGTCTGAAGTGTTACTAAGCTTTCTAGATCATTAAAAATGACAATTATATTCAGCAGAAGTAAGCATCTTTGTTTAACCAAAATGCCTGATGAGGTTAAATAACAAAATACACATTACATTAAATAAATATACCCACAGAATTTAGCCTCTCACAGCTAATGAAAGGCCCACTAAAGTACTAATATAGTTAGTGAAATCTTTAATGATAACAATAAATCAAATCTTTCCCACTATATTTATGCTCCCATTGTTATTCTTGTGCAATAATTATCATTTCAAGGTTTACAATTAGAAATTGCAATATGAATATATTTTATAAATAATAGCATTTTTCCTCTCGTCTTCAAAAATTTGAAGATACTAGCACACAGTTTAGAGAAGTTAAATGACTATCCTAACAAACTCTCCCCGTTGAAACAAAAGGCAGCAACATTCCTTCCAGATGTGCAATAAGAAGAGAGTCATTCTGTTCCCAGAGGATGCAGGAACTCAGAATTTCAAAGGCTGATGCCAAGAAGCCCTGCCAGATACACTTCACAAAAAATGTTTGATGAATTACTGTGCTGAGCATCAACTTTTCAGATAAATGACCAAAAATAAACTAGTTTATATCTCAATGGAGAGGATAAATTTCCTTTTTGCTTTGGGAACTGGAAGTATGGAGAAAGCTGTTGACCATTCCACCTCTCACTGAACTAACAACATGTTACTAAAACATGCTGCTTTCCAAATTTCCTTTCACTGTGGCTCAATAAATTCAGTCAGACAGAAAGATGTCCACAAAAATTCTTACACAACAGTATGACAACCATGTGATTTGTAAACTGCCTGAATGTGTACAGAAGATGAAAATTACTTATCTGCAATGTTAAACACATGACTAACTTACAAATTCTATGAAACTCCAGGAATTAAAAGAAAGGAAGCTGCAAAATGTGGTTCCTATGTTGATTGGCACATACAGACCCTACTACATTATAAACAAATCTGATTACATGTACTGTGAATAAATATTGACATGAATGAATGTTATTTAAAAATCAGCGGTGTGGCAATTTTTATCAGGCAAATTCTGTGATAAAACATAAACAATAATTAGGCCACACGTTGATCAGAAGCTTTTAATTCCTCAGCTATGAAAGCTGATCTTACACTTTCTCATACACTTGCGAATATAGGAAAAGCTAATCGTCACTCTGTATCCCAAAGTACCCACATGCAAGAACATGTCTCTAAGAGAAGGAAGACACAAAACATTTTTCTTTTTGACTGACAAGGACAAGCTAGGAGACAACTTTCAAGATTGTTATAAGAATTGGCCAGCAACCACACAGATTCCTTTTGCATGTTTACAGTGATCAAAAACTATTTCACATTGAACAGAACTCAAATAATTACAACTGCTCAGAGCAGATTTCAGAATGGCATTATCAGCAACGAAAGAGTCAAAGGAGATATAAAAAAAATATCAAAGACAATCTGAACATAAAGTATTTCTTCAAAGTAGCGCAAGCTTTTTATGACTTCTACCTTCATCTTCCTCCTCTTGTCCCCTTCATGCTCCTAAATTCTTCTGGGACTATTCAAATTACTTAAAACAAATAAAATTTGTTCATAAGAAACCCTTTTGGCTAAAAACATGAGGGCTTATTACCACATTTCTTTACTGGCACAAAATCTGAGAAAAGCCTCAAGGTGCAAATGATCTGCAGTCTATTTAACATCATGGTTATTTATTTTTATGGGCACTCATTATTACTCTTTACCCTAAATTATAGGTACATTCCTGGCTCCATTTCCCACTGTTCTGTAATCTTTATAATAATATGGTTTTTCAGGTTTCAAAATCCTCCTCAGTACCTCATCAATCAAAAATGCATGTAACATCCACTAGCTGTTACACTGGGCAGGGACAGCAAACCATGGGACCATAGCTTGGATCCCAGATAAAGACCTTACTTATATCCCAGCACTGGGATATATGCCATAACTTGGGTAGCATTTACTAAGAAAACCTGTTTTGCAATATCTTAAACAGAGTCTTTGCATACAAACCGATATGCACTGAATTAGTGTTTAAACACCACAGTTCCTATTTTATTATGGATTATGTGCTGAACTAGTTCTGTCAAGTTTAGAACAGTATGCCATAATTTTGACTAAATCTAAGCACATGCATCTTTCTCCATGGAAACAGTATTACAAGTATGCCCATTTCTCCTGTCACAGAAAATTTTCATGAATATTTTGATAAACAGCTGTTACGCTATAGTAGTTTATAGCCATAATAGCATCAGCTTCAGCAAAGAAATGACACAGCATCAGAAGTGATCACATAACACTTAATTATTTTTGTGAACAACTCAGAAAAGTATAGTGTGGATCATTTCAATTTTTGGGTTTACTGGACAGGAAAAAACTTGTGCTTTGATGAAAAAGCCCTTGACTTGCTCATCATCTACCCATTAAATCTGAGTTGGGCTGCTGTCACTCTCCTCACAATACCTTTAGAGAAAACTGGGTTTGAACAGACTAAATGATATGGTATTGCTCCTTTCCTGAAACTGTGTTTTGTAATTGCTGAAAAGAAAGGCTGTTACAAAAAGAGGGATGCTTTTGTAAAATGTCTTTTTAACAGCAGTATATAATATATGCAAATGAAAACCATTTATTAAAATGCAAGTTGTACATCACCAAAAAGCCCCAACAACACACTACAGATGAAATTCTCCTACAAAGATCTATATGATTTAGAAGAAACTATCCTCCATAGGCTACTTTGAAAATTGTAGCCTATCTGCATTGAAGGCTCTTTGACATATTCAGGAGGATAATGATGTCAGATGCTCAGCATTGTTAACTTTCACCTGCCTGTCTATATCCCCTCCCACCTGTTTCTGTTATTTTTTTATACTTCATGAGATTTATTCATCAGCATTAACTATGTTTTGAACTACACAAGCTACCATGACTATGCAGTGCTTCTGATCATGCTCAATATGTTCATTCTATCCTGTAGGAAGTTTTAAAAGATGTACAAATACATTGCCAAATTGCAAAAATAGAAGTGATATGGGAAAGTCAGAATGATCCCGACAGGAGAACTAACTCAGTACCATGAAAACAAGCACTCTGTAGACAGCAGTGATAAAGGACATACTGTTAAAATTATCTAAACAGCATGTGTGCATTTGTTGTAAAAATTCATACTGGATGGGGTGTTCTCATTATTAAATCCATGGACCAAGAATTAGGATACTTAAGTCCCTACAGTGCCACAACCATTTTGGCTTACCCACTGTACACAGTGCTTTCTGCCTCACCTTCTAAAATATAAAAGTAAGGAAAACAGCATTTTTTTTTTTAATTCACTGCCTATCTTGCCCATTTAACTAAGTAAATTCACTGGGCCATGGATAACTTCTTGCTACACAAGCTTGACAATGGGCCCATAAAAGATTTCATTATACTCAAATAAGGTGACAATATTGCTGTAAGAGAAAACTGCTCATTTATACATTCAAAAGGAAAAAGCTTAACATCCTCAAGAACAGTAAAGGAAACTTAGTAGTACCCAGACCCCTCAACTTCCCTCCAAAGAAGAATATATGTAATTAAAGTTCTTCCTGTGTTTTAGTAAGAAACAGTAGTGGCCAGCATTGACCTTTCAGTAGACATACCATCTACGTCAGTAGCAGATAAAAATAAATAAATAAAATGAAACTAGGTAAATTCTGCAATAATCCTACAGTTAAAAGCAGCAAAAATCCCCTGTGCCTGTTTCCTCTTAAAATCACCTTTCTGATGTTAAAAAGAGCAGGGGAAAAAAAAAAAAAAAGGGGGGGGGGGCATGACAAAAAAAGAGGAATTCTCTCATGAGCTTCAGTAAGCAACCCTTCCCTAATACTCTTGAGTCAAGGATGCATATGATGTGTTATTACCACACAGGTATTCAGATAGATTCTGAGCCATGGTGGGTTGAAGTCAAGAAAAGGAAACACAATCCATCAATCCATGAGCAGAATTCCTAAATCTTTCTCTAAACAAAGACTGGAGACGGCAGGTGCCAGACCCTTTGTTAATTGTGCCCCAAGGCTCCAAAGCTCCCTGCCTTATGACATTAGATCAAGCTCCCTTCTTTCCCTGCTTTCAAAATTCCCATTCTTTCAAGCTTTTTCACTTGCTTAGCCAAGCTCCACAGATTATTGCATTGTAAGTGCCCAGAGACACTCTACATACAAGATACTTCATAAATGCAGATTGCTTTCTTAATCAGAATCTCTTCACTCTCTCTAGCTCGTTAGCCAAAGTTGCTCTTCAAGCCTTTCCCAGTGCTGCTAGTTTTTCTCTTTTTTCTTTTTTTTTTTTTTAACTTTTCTTTATTAAGTATCAAGGGAACAACATATGAAAAAATGATCTTAAAAAACTTAATTCATCTATGCAACATGCACAGGAAAATGTAGAGGGAGGCTTTAAATCAGTTAGAGGAGGTTTTGTAATTGCTTAAAAGCAAACTGAAACTCTTCAAATGCAACCCTATTATTTCCTGGGTCATACAAGCAAATTCTGGGATCATCCTTAAAATTTCTCTGGCTTTACATAGTCATATGTAATTTCTTTTATGTCTGTATGAGATAACACTCAATTCTGCTTGTCTAGGCTTCTCACAGGGTATTAGAGTTACATGAGGGAAAAGGTAAAAAGCATGAGTTTGACTAATGAAATCTATGAGAGTGCACTTTTTTGTCTAAATATTGCAGTGATTGTCAAGGAGACAGAAGCTCTGACCGTATTTCATCTTCAAATTATGATTGTCATTGTTCATAGACTAAAAGAAATGACAGCCATCCTAAGATTTAAGATTCATAACTATCTTTTCAATTACATATTTCAGTGCATTTGATTACTGAAATTACAATATGATCTATTTCACACTGCCCCCCTCCCTCTTCTAATTTAAACATTATCTATCAAGCTCTCATTAGAGAGGTTAAACTCATCAAGCTGTTCTTAGGCATCTCCAAGACTATAGCCAAATCAAGAATCACCAAAATATTAGTATTGATGATGACCAATCAAAACATTTAAACTACTTTAAAAGAGGAGCAGAAATCATGCATATGTCTTGGGTAGAATTTACCCATAAGCTTCCCTTTATTCTGTTTCCATGTAGAGCTTGGGAAACAAAATAAAAAAACTGAAGATCAATATTCAGATAAAAGTTTCCTAGTATCTATGTAGACACTACAGGAAATGTTCACACTTATGAAGAAGTTCTTCTTGGAGTTACTCTCCTGCTATATTGTCAACAAACTTTTAAGCTACTTGGGGTTAGGCTCTAGGATGCAACACAAAACTGACATATTGTTTAGCTGTGATGCTCAACTACATTTTACCTATAGGGGAAAGAATATTTAGATGCTTCCACTGACATAAATTTGTTCCCAAGATGCCTGAGCTTAGCAGTAAGGAATACAGCTGTAGTTTAGTGAGTAGGCAGGGAAGCTCTATGGAGATGAAGGCACTTTCCTCAGAAGCTCAGCAGACAATGGGTAATACAGAGGATATTACACGTATGCATACATAGCACCTCTCATCCTCAAAGATTTTAACACAAATATTGCTCAGCAATTGTTTTGGAATGAATTTATGAGAAGTATCAACACAGCAATACCTCACTACATATGACATCATAATCTCTACATGTGTATGTATCTCGTTTCCACCCCTCCCTCAACATTTCATTACCCTGTAAATGAAGACTTGGCTGAAAATCTGAAAAGCCTCATCATATATCCAGCCATATGTGCATGGCTAAAAGTCCTGCAGGTAGTTGGTTTAAAGCATAGAGATACCTAGTATGTGTATGGATCTCCTCCCCATAATCTTCTGCAAATTTAACTACAGCCAGGGAGAGAAACTGCCTAGAGATTCCCTTCTTGTACTAACATATATGCTTCCACTATAGATCAGAAAAACCATCCCCTAGACTGACTGAAAAATCTTCTCTATTAAGCTTATGAATCTGGGAATCAACAAGAAACAAAAATCAGACTTTTAAAAATTAAGAAATAATAGAATAGTATTTTGAAAAAAAAATTCTCAAAATCCATAAATTAGGGTATTTCAAAATACCTACAAACTGGTATTACACAATTTGCTTTGCAACTTCAGAAAAATCTTCCAAATCTCTGAAGAAAAAACAATAACAAAACAAGTAAAAACTTAAGATAAGGAATGCACTAAATCTTTTAATTAAAAAGTATAAATGTTAGCTTGACCACCCCTATTTTGGTTTTTGGCTTGTATTTCACTCTTTGCTCCATCACCATACTTAAAAATACTTAGAATAAACGGTAAAGTGAGTTTGAGCTTCACATATCATAGTTATTAGAACTTGCTGTTGCACCTTTATTTACTTAAATGTATTTTCTGAAGAAGGAACCAGTTAAAACTCAGTGTTATCAGAATAAGTTTGTTTAAATTGTTAATAACTCCTATAACACCAACCAAAATAGTTAAACAGATTTTAAAACTGGGTTCCTTACTCTCAGGACCTCATTTTATGCATCAGATACTGTTTGCTTTCCCAAACTGGCTACATGGGACTGAAGTAGTGCACAACTTTTTTAGCTAATTTAGAAATGGGCACCTTCTAAAATTTTGGCAGAATACCTCTATGTTTGGTCTCTCACATACCCTAAATCAAATCCTGAACAACCTCCAGAACTTCACAGTAGCAGTATTAATGCTTCACCTTTCCTGCCTGTGGTAGTGAAAAAAAGAATGACAGTAAGATTCGACTCCCTGCTGAATCACCATAGTTTCTTTAGGGGCATGTTGTCAAGGAATGATTTTAGATCCTAAATATTAATCTGTCATCAAAATACTGTCTCTATAGGGGATGGATGATTTATGGTTACAGGTGCATTCCGGCTTTCCTGCTTGTGACTTTTCTTACACAGATCTCCTGCTCAGTGCATTTTTAGCTACCGTATCAGCCACAGCAAGCTAGTATCTATTCTCACTGACCAAGTAACCACTAGAATGCTTCCAAGTTTTCTCTGCACTCTGCAGAACATACCTGCACTTTACACTTTTTATTTATCTAACTGCAATTCATATTTTAGTTTCTCATGGGAACTTCTTCTGCCTCTTTCCTAAACCTCCCAAATGAATGCCATTTACAAGTCTCACAATCTATTTTAACTGGTTCACTTTGTCCAGATCTGAACAGCTATCTTCCCTAAACATTCAGACAGTGGAAAAAAAGCACATAAGGGTTGGCAGAATAAGAAAATTTACAGACATCAACAACATTTCAAGCACTTTCTCCTTCATAGCATCTCTTAATGTTCTAATTCTGCACATTTGTGGGACCACTGAATAGAGCCATTATACTCCTTTATAGCAAACACATTTTTCAACACAAAAAAATAATTTAGCTGACAGCTTCTCTTTTACTTTATTATTAAATTCACCTTGGTAAAGGGATTACTTTTTATTATGACAGAGCGGAACAAAAGTGAAAAGAAAGTAGTGCGATGATTAACAGTTAGGAGAGGGACTCCTTCAGCTATTCTACACGTTTCTACTGTCATTGTTATCTAGCATCAGATTACAGGGTAGAGGCGAACTTTACATCCACAATTAGCAGCTGAATGGATGCCTATATATCTCCTTTTTACCTTAGTGTAATTTCACCTGGTATTTCTTTTTCTTGACACATCATGTACTTTACATCAGTAATGGTTGGCATTAGACAGCACCCAATTACGTCTGAATGATCCAATAGTTTATATTTAATCTATCTATTATAAAGTTGCTCTCTTTTTTCCACCTCATGGAATTTATGATTCACCTCCTCTAAGAAGGAGACAATCTGACAACTTAATTAATTGGGTGAGTTTGGGAGGGGTGGTGGGGTGCATTTGGTTGATTTGGAGGGGGGCTCTTTGCCAACCTTTTTACTTGAAGATAGATTCTAGCTTTTCCACCAGGGCCCAAGGGATTATTTCCATTGAGCCTGCTCCTTTGATTTAATGAAAACAAAAATGACTGTTAAGACAGGCTGCTCCCACTCACAGTTCAGGAAAAATACTGTCTGGGAGTTGCTTTCCTCCTATGAGGAAGTGGTAGAAATGGGATAGATGCAGTTTTCCTAAGTACATGTCTGACTAAATACAGTCCTAAACGCTACTGCAGTTGCCACTACTGCAGCAGCTCATGGTGAGGAAGCTAAGCTAATGCAAAGAAATCCAGCACATTGTCATGGTAGCCCTGTAATTTTGGTACACGCATATCCTAACTCCACTCAGAAAAGACATGATTAGTTCTCTATTAATTTTAAGAAGCCTTGTCTACTACCACAAATTGTTTTGAAAGAACTAGCTTGGGTCACATGCTCTTTCCATCTCTCTGTACGTCACCCAACGCTGAGCAAAAGAAAATAAATCCTGGGATTGCAGTCTTGCTTGGTCTTTAAGTAGACATCACAAGGATTGCTGGCATCATCCTCTGCACAGAATTTCTGTGAAAGGACTCTTATTCACTAGCCTTACATTTCTTCAGACTACTGTGCTGAATATCATCATTACATTTGGTAGGCATTCTAACAGAACTGCAATACAAATCTGTTTCACTTGAGAAGCAAAGCTTACGGTTCCTTAGGTTTTATAACATAGCGCTTAGTACAAATTCGCTGAATTTTTCCAGTGCTTCACTATGTGATTTTAGGAGTCTATTTTTCCCAGTGGCACGCAAGTACTAAAATTGCACTGCATTGCATTTTGCTCTCAGTAGGTGGGAAAGTGCATACTCAATAGGTTATTTTCCATTCTTCATTTCAGTTTATGCAGCCACAGGTGGGGGGTCTTTCAGGTGGTTGCCTAGGTTTACTAAGCACTTTAGAGTCACAGACAAGCTTTCTTAAAAGGGTCTTAGAAAACATACCAATGTTGTCAATCATGCAGTAAAATAATTTCATCCTGTATAAATAGAAATAACTTTCAAAATCTCTCAAACTGTAAAAGGCAACACAATGAACATCAACAAAAGCATCAGTCATCCTCTGTTTGATAAGGGACACAAAACAATTTCACTTGTTTATACTTATTGTTTACCTCTCTGTCTCCTCCCCTTCTTCTCCCCAGGTGTGATCTTTCTGCTTAAGGGCATACAAAGCTAATGAACAATGTCACAGTACTTCCTATCATTTGCTTTTCTGACACTGAGGCTACTAACAGACCACAAAAATACCACAAAAACGGGGAAAAGGGAAGTTGTCAACCTACTTAACATTTGCTTTCAGAGCTCTGGAAGGAACTTTGATCAACAAACATATCATTAGATCATCAATACAGATATTTGTATCCTATCAAATCTTGACAGCTTTCTCTTCATGCATAATAATATACAATGAAAGATACCCCTGTCTTTCCTGAAGACAAAATTAAAGAAAGGAACATTCACCAAATACTAGCACAGCGCAGACACTGAATAAACAAATGCAAAATACATTGCATCTTTGTGGGTGTTCATAGTTTGGAAGAAACATTTCTTCCAAAACGTGTAACTATGTTATAGCAAGTTGCGTGCACTATAAAGAACCAACACACAAGGCGATAAAATAGTTTCATTGCTGTTGTGCAGATAGCTGCCCTTCTGACTGTGCAGGAAATTCCTTTGCCCCTCCAAATCTTAAAGTAGGGTTCTACATGTATTCACTATGTGGGAATTAGTACTTTGTTTCTAATGACACCCATGTCCTCTTCATTCAACTCAGTAACATTAACCACAGGACAGTGGCCAAGGTCACGTAAGAATCCTATCTTGCTCAGTAGTTTAAATCCTCAGAGAAATACAACTCAAAACAGTATGTCCAAATTATTTCAATCATAAGCAATATGAAGAATTGTGAACAATATTCAGATGCAGTAGTACTTTTGTGTGCATGTAGGTTTTTTTTCTCAGAGAAGGTTCAGCTGTTTAGAAACTGAAATGTACAAACTCAAAAATAATCTTTTATGTCCCATATATTCAAAGGCCTATATTTTTGCATCCAAAATGGTAGCAGTCCATTAGGCAAATTACTTTTCATAAATAATAATCCTGGTCTGTAGAATATTTTGTGACCATACAGTAATATCTCAGATGACAGCAAGCAGTTTCATCTGCAAAAGCACCAAGAATGTCCTGAAATTTTGCTCAAAAAAACGCATTAAATGAAACAATGAAAATTTACATTTTCATTACAGATTAATTTTAATGAGAAAACACCATCTTTCACATTTGCAATATTTGATACACAGACTCTTAGCATGGGGCAGATATCTACTGCCTCTGGCATTAAAGCACACTCATAAGACAGAATACTCAAATGGAACATGTACTGTAAAGATTATTTTTTTCTAACCAATGGTATAAAGCTTTATACTGTCTGTGTACTACAGAACAGTACAGGCTGTATGGAATATAGCAACACGTGTCTGTATGTTATTAAAAACAGTAAATTCCCATTTAAACAAGGGTTACAATCTGTGCACTAAACAGTCATTAATGGTTATGAATCAAAATAAAGGGGGGGGGGGGGGGCTTGTAGCAGGTGTGCATATGTATGAATTTCAGTACATTGTAAAACTGTCTGTAGCCAACAGCTTCATCATTTGGCCTTTCTGAGCTGGAGACAGGCAATTTTTCATGATTTTACTATTTCTGGCCAAACAAAAAGTTTTTAATTAAATATACCACATGATTCCAGATGTTTGTTTATTTGTTCCAATGAGGCTGTAAAAATGCCTGAAAGATAAAATTGGAGGACTCCTGCAAAAACAGGCTAGGCTGGAGTGCTAACTAAACATGGGGATCTCTCAGGAGACTGTATTTACACAGCACTGTATGTGCTTTGAACCTGATTTCTCTAGAAGGGTTATAATACCGCAGCTCATGACTGGACTTCTTTATTGTGAAGGATTGTTAAGGCCAATGGCAAATTTACTAGACTTTTTTTTTTTTTTTTTTAAATTGCCAGTTGCAGACTCATTGCATCATTAGTTCTCCTACATACCTAAAGAAGATTTTAGATAGGTTTATGGTTTTGGATCCCAAGTTTCCACTTAGAGAAGCCAATGTTTTCTATGTTTTTCTGCCACTTTATAGTCACACTGCTTGGAGCTTGAGTTTCTTACTGCCAGCATGACAAAATGAGCTATGTTGTGAAATATCAGACACTTTCTAGTCTACCCAAAAATATGAAGTTACAGTTTTTTCCTCATTAATCATATTCCCTCTGATGTGACACTTGTATGGGTGACTGGGGCCTAGGCTGATAGGTTACTTTTGGCAAATATGGGAAACATTGCAATGAAAACCTCAGAAATTATGGGAATAGTGACAAAAATATGGAAAATGGTCAGGTTTTCAACAGTCAGATTGGGGAATGTGCACTGCGGAAAAATGAGTCTTGGTAATATTTGGAAAAAAAATGTTGACGATTTTGAAAAGTTGCCTGAGACTTAGACTCCTTATTCCCATTAGATGCAGAATTGGAAATTTGTGCCCAACTCCTTAGACATTTATTAAAATTTTAATCTAAACTTGATTACCCACTTAATTACTCTTGTTTTGTCTTTTAAAGTCCTGCTGCAAAGAAGCAACTGTATTTTATTCCCACAGAGACATAGTGCGCCAGGAAAGTGATCCTCCTAAAACTCACTTCTGGTCAACTTGGTCACACCCCTTGGATTCACTTTCAAACCACAGAACACAAAGAAGCCTCACAAATTAAAATATGTTGCCAATTAAAACCGAATCTTAACTTTTCTGACCATCAGGAAAGTCTTTGCACAAAACTGCAAGTCACTTTATATATCATCCCTAACTTATTCACCCCACCCAAGTTTCACATGACTAGCTGCTCTCATCATTGCAATATACAAGATAACAGTACTTTTTAGTGCTGAAGTTGTAATAATCTACAGTCTCCTGATTTAAATCCAACATTCCTTGTATACACAGACAAGAAAGTGTTCACCCTATAAGTGACAAGAACATGAACCCAATGATCCAGATAATGTATTTCTTGAACCATATTGGTCAAGGTCACACTCAAATCCAGCCACAATTTATTCCACATATGAGAAAGTCTTTGTGCTTTACAAAGAAACATGCAGGCATTGGCAGAGACTATCACTACTGACCAAGTGAGGTAAACTGGTCCGCAAAAGACCACCATGGTCGTTCCACTCCAGTAAACAAAGAGATTAGGGCTCAGGAGAGGTACTACATGAAACCCTCTTTAATCTGCTCTTTCATTACTGCCTAGTGATAAATCACTCCATGGCTGAGAGCTGAATGGATCATGTGTATGTGTACCGGACCTCTCAATTCCTTTGAAAGGCAACATTTTTTGACTGTGTGTTAATTCACACAACTGGGACAGATGTCTGATGCATTTGCAGACTTGGAGCAAATACCAATACAGGTGGGCTTCTGTTATCAGATGAAAGCATTTCATGGCAGTAAGCCAGTGTAAGGAAACATGCCTTTTAGCATTTCCTCCCACCTACATTGTTTCACTCATCCCTTCTACCTATTCTTCTCCCCCCAAAGCAACCATTTTAGAAAAGCTGAGGAGACAGTAAACTAGAGTGCAGCTTGGAAGAGAAAAATCAAAGAAGCATGAAATTAGCTGCACCACTGAAGAAACAGACATGAGTCAGTAATGTTCATCTCATCTCCAAGTGGAAGATTTGACAGGTCTACAAGCATAAGCAGGGGACATCCAGCAGTGGCTATGAGAAAGGCTTGGACTGCTTTTCTCTCAGCTGCACCAAAACAACTCACAACAGACTTTTTTTAAACATCTGACATTACTTTCTCACACCTCCAAACCACAAGGACTCCAATCCACCTCTGAAAGATTTTTTTCTTTCAAACTCCATTAACTAAGGAAAACTAAGACAGGAAAACAAAATCTTTTCTTAACCAAGTGTTATCTCACATTGGCACTCATCTTTGCCATCGCTTAGCTTTCCATGCTTCTCTCATGTCTCGTGCTTCCATTAACGTCAATTTCCCAAACTGACACATGAACCAAAGGACTAGAACCCACTTTCTCATTTTATAAAGGCAAGCCAAATGAGATATTTATATTTTCCTTCCCCCTCCCCCGCCAATAACAGACTCCTTATTTTAATCTTCTCCCACCATGACAAAAGATGAGGATTTCCACCCACTCCCCTTAAGGCTGTCATGAGCACAGCACAACTCACTGTTGGGACATATTTCCTAGCATTAATAGGATATGTCACAGATTATTTTTGAGAGTTCCTGCCCCTGGAAAATATGATCTTGTCTATCCCATGTTACTGTGAACTTTGTTTGTTTGTTTGTTGTAAAGGTTATTCATCTCATGGTCAGAAGATCCTGGCCTAAGAGGTATGCAGTTTATCATTCATCACAACATCATGCAGCTTAAAAACTATTACATTTACAAAGGACACCTCATGTAAACCAACAAAGAAAATTTCTCACTATTGACAGCACCTCTGCTTGATACAGAACTTCCATACATTGCATCTGCTTGCAGTTCTCATTCATCCTATTCTTAGTTGTTAGACAAATTAAAGCAAATACTTCTTACAGACATATCAGGCACCATTTGTTAAAAATTTGTTTAAGATTCCTTAGATTAACTAAACAATAAAGTACTACCTGCAGGTTTTTTTATTATTGTTCTCTTTTTGGACAGCTTACAATGAGCTGCTGCAGATAAACAGAAAAATCAACGGATAAGCATAAAGTGCATTTCACATTAAGAAAACTAACTAATTATGATAACTAGCTACATAAATTGCTTTGTGACTTTCCTAGCCATCAACTTTAAACTCTAAATAAGCCTCTGGCTTGAAAATACAAGGACCTACCAACAGTGTCAATAACAACAGAGAAGACTGCAATCATAATATAAACAGGTTAATTATCTTTCTGGAAGTAAGTTTTCAGGAAGTAAGTTTTCATGCAAACCAATTTCCTTTTCCTTTTATGTCTGTGATATAAAGACAGCATGGCTTTTCATAATGAATGTGTATGGAGTTAAAAGCCTTCAAAAATAAGAACTTTTGGTATTAACATTTATCATTAAGAAGCGTGTGTCAATTTTATAATTTTACTTCAGAAAGTTTAAAGTATTATCTTAAAATACTAGACTAAATTCTTGAAAGATCAATAGACATTATTAGTTCCAGATGAACCTGAGAATGTTAATTTCTAAAGTATGAGCAGGCTGAGCAAATTGAGGTAGAACAAGTAAATCCCCAGAGGATAGTTTGGGGCTTTCATGCATCACATAAATTACATTACTCTCTCTGGCTCTCCAAAAATTCTATCTTTTTCCTCCAACACCAAATTTTGAAAGTAGAATAGATGTTCTTTGACATCTACTGGATTGTAAATTCCAGCACAAATGGATGGCTAAATGATTGCTGTGCATTCTAAAGTACACTCTACCTTGACCTAGTGCATATCTCAATTCCTACAAAGATAGTAGTTGGATTTTATGTATGGTACACCCTAAAAATCAATCAGAATGCATTCCATATAGTCATACCAGTCATTACTGAAAATTTAATATGCCAAACACTCTGAGTACAGCAGCACCGTATAAAGATTATAGAAAACAAGCAGACAGATCAAATTCAAGTGTCTAACAGATTATATGCCTACATGCTTTTGCTTGCTTAGGAATGGGAAAGTTTGGAAAGATCTTCATGCCAAAACGAATGTCCAGCACAATCCTATCAGACAAAAAGAGAAACTGAGAACAGAAGGAGCCTCTCTTTTCCTTTGTTCAAAAATGTTTTATCATATTACCTTCAGAGGGTTAATAGGAAGCTTAAAAGTACTCTGTCCCTGGATTTCTGGCCATTGCTTCTGAGCTCAGTTTATGAGTTTCAAACTCAGATTAGACTTGTTTCAAAAAATAAGAAAATGTGTCTATCGGTTGACTCAAGCATATTGGTAGAATAAATAACAATTTGGGCACTCATCATTCAAATATAAAATGAGAAAATGTAATGTCTGTGCATACCAGAACACTTGGATAATTAACAGAATAGACACCAAAACAGGACAGTGGATTTGTTCAGGAAGTTCTTACAAGCCAGAATAGATTGGAACTATTAAACCTTGGCATAAATCCAAGCTAAGGGCTCTAAAAACTACTTACATAAATACAGGCTTAGTTTTTAATGGAAACTGCTTCTTCTTCCTTTTACCAGTAAGCTATGGGACAGACTTACCACTGGTTGTTCCCAGAAGCAAGAGTGCAAGAAAAGAAGTAATTTGTAAAATGTTACTGGAAACCAAATGGCTTTGGCAAATGAATAGGTTTTCAAGTAAATCAGGTAATAGACAATGTTATAAAATAACTGTTTATACAAAGGGCATCCAGCACTTTTTTTAATATGGAAAAACAGATTTTCATGATAGTCATGATTTAGTAATATTGCTTCTCAAGAAAGAGAATGATAAATTACTATTTTCCCCACCAACTGGAAAGCACTGTTCTTTTTAGAAGGCAATTTAGTTTGAATGCTTACACATAACAAAGGAACTTCCTTACCAAAGATGCCTTTAAGAAAAAGGAATATACAATCTGAGGGGAGTGGAGGATGGGAAGCTTTTTTCCACATATCAAGCAAATTATCCTTAAAATTGCATTATTACAATTTTAAAATTTCTTTTTCCATCAGTTTCAACTATGTTGAGAACCAAAAGCTCTATTTCAAGATTTTGTATGCATGCAGTTAATCAACTGTCAATAAGGAACAAAAATGTACCACCAAGGTCAGGTCTCTCTAGACCATGTATTAAAACCAATTCTAAAAAGAACCACAGAAAGGTCATGGTAATGGGTGACTCCATTCTAAGGAGTGTCGCATGCCCCATATGCAGACTGGACCCACTTCATAGGGAAGTTTTCTGCCTTCCTGGGGCCTGGGTAAAGGACCTCACCGTAAAACTCCCCACTCCAGTGAGACCTAAGGACTAATACTCTCTCTTGTTTTTTTTGAGAGGTAGCAACAATATTATCAGGAGAAGCCCTGTATCAATAAAGAGATATTTCAGGGCCTTGAGGAAACTGGTTAAGGTGTCAGAGGCACAAATAATGCTCTCCTCCATCCCTTGAGTTGTAGGGATGGATGAGGATGATTACAGGAGAAGTCAGCAGATGAACTTGTGGCTCCAAGACTGGTGTTAGCAGCAGGGCTTTGAATTTTTCAATCATAGGTTGCTATACAGGGTGCCAAATCCTGTATACAGGATGCACCTGTCCCAGAGGGGAAAAGGGATCTTGGAGCAGGAGTTAGCTGGGCTTATTGAGAGAGCTTTAAACTAGATTTGAAGGGGGAAGGGGACAAAACTGGAACTCCCAGACATAAGCCCCAGGGTAGGTTACCAGAGTTTGTGGGCTGTTGTGACAGCAATGACACCCACCCTGCCATCTCAGTGGAGGCAAGGGATAGAGAAATGCAGCAAAACAAAGATGCAAGTGATATTGATGGATCACTGACCATGGTAACACCTGTGAAAGGTCAGGCTAGACTTAGGACCTCTAAATGCAAAAAGGTGCTGGGGACATCAGCCCATCTGAAGTGCATGTATACCAATGCACACAGCATGGGTAACAAACAGGAGGGGCTTGAAGCCATGATGCAGCAGCAAAATTATGATGTAGTGGCTATCACAGAAACATGGTGGGATGTCTCTCATGACTGGAGTGCGCCAGTTTATGGCTACAAGCTCTTTAGGAGGGATAGACAAGGAAGGAGAGGTGGTGGGGGGTGCTGTATGTTAGGGACTGTTATGATTGCTTCAAACACAAGTATAGTGAAGACAGCATGGGGCGTCTTTGTGTTAGAATCAGGGGGAAGGCCAACAGGGCAGATGATGTAGTAGGAGTCTACTCTAGGCCACCCAACCAGGACAGAAACATGGATGAAATATTCTACAGGCACTTAGGAGAAATCTCACAATTGCTTGCCCTTGTTCTTGTGGGAGACTTTAACCACTCAGACATCTGATGGAAATACAACACAGCAGGGCGGGACCAGTCCTGGAGATTTCTGGAATGTGTGGGAGAGAACTTCCTGACACAGCTGGTGAGTGAACTGACCAGAGAAGGTGACCTGCTGGATCTCCTCTTTGTGAACAGAGAAGGACTGGTGAATGATGTGGTGGTTGGAGGCCGACTAGGGCACAGCGATCATGAAATAATAGAATTGTCTATTCTTAGAGAGGCCAGGAGAGGGGGCAGCAGAACTGACATCCTGGACTTCCAAAGGGCTGACCTTGACCTGTTTAGGCACCTGCTGGACAGAATCCCTTGGGAGACAGTCCTGAAGATCATAGGGGCCCAGGAAGTCTGGACACTTTTTTTTAAGAATGAAGTGTTAATGGCACAGGAGCAGGTGGTCCCCAGGTGCTCTAAGAGAAGCCAATGCCAGAGAAGGCCACCCTGGCTGAACAGGGAGCTTTGGCTGCAGTTTAGGGAGAAAAGGAGAGTTTACAGCCTTTGGAAAAAGGAGCTAGCCACACACAGTGATTACAGAGAGGCTGTGAGGCTATGCAGGGTGGAAATCAGGAGGGTTAAAGCCCAGCTGGAAATTAATCTGGCTTCAGCAATCAAGGATAACAAGAAATGTTTCTATAAGTACTTCAACAGCAAAAGAAAGATCAGAGAGAGCCTCCATCCCCTGCTAGACACAGGAGGAAACATGGTAACAAGTGATGAGGAAAAGGCTGAGGTGCTTAATGCCTTCTTTGCCTCAGTCTTTAATAACAAGACTAGTTGCACTGAGGGAATCCAGCCTCCTCACATAGGAGACAGAGACTGGGAGAACAACACCCATACAATCCAGGAGGAGACAGTCAGTGACCTGCTGCATCACACAGACACACACAGATCTATGGGACCAGATGGGATACACCCGAGGGTGCTGAAGGAGCTGGCTGGGGTGCTCGCCAAGCCACTTTCCAGCATTTACCAGCAGTCCTGGCTGACTGGGGAGGTCCCGACAGATTGGAAATTGGCCAGCGTGATGCCCATCTATAAGAAGGGTCGGAAGGATGATCCAGGAAATTACAGGCCTGTCAGCTTGACTTCGGTGCCCGGGAAACTGATGGAGCAGCTCATCCTGAGCACCATCACGCAACACATGTGGGACAACCAGATGCTCAGGCCCAGTCAGCATGGGTTTATGAAAGGCAGGTCCTGCTTCACAAACCTGATCTCCTTCTACAACAGGGTGACCTGCTTATTGGATGAGGGAAGGGCTGTGGGCGTTTTTTACCTTGACTTAAGCAAGGCCTTTGACACTGTTTCCTACAGCATTCTCCTGGCGAAACTGGCTGCTCACATCTTGGATGGGCACACGCTTTGCTGGGTAAAAAACTGGCTGGATGACCGGGCCCAGAGAGTTGTGGTGAATGGAGTTAAATCCAGTTGGTGGCCGGTCACAAGCGGTGTCCCCCAGGGCTCAGTTTTGGGGCCACTCCTGTTTAACATCTTTATTGATGATCTGGACGAGGGGATCGAGTGCACCCTCAGTCAGTTTGCAGATGACACCAAATTGGGTGGGAGTGTTGATCTGCTCGAGGGTAGGGAGGCTCTGCAGAGAGACCTGGACAGGCTGGAGCCACGGGCTGAGGCCAACTGGAGGAGTTTCAATAAGGCCAAATGCCGGGGGCTGCCCTTGGGCCACAACAACCCCCAGCAGAGCTACAGGCTTGGGGAGGAGTGGCTGGAGAGCTGCCAGTCAGAGAGGGACCTGGGGGTGTTGATTGACAGCCGGCTGAACAGGAGCCAGCAGTGTGCCCAGGTGGCCAAGAAGGCCAATGGCATCCTGGCTTGTGTCAGCAATAGCGTGGCCAGCAGGGACAGGGAAGGGATCTTGCCCCTGTACTCGGCACTGGTGAGGCCGCACCTCGATTCCTGTGTTCAGTTTTGGGCCCCTCACTACAAGAAGGACATTGAATGACTCGAGCGTGTCCAGAGAAGGGCAACGAAGCTGGTGCAGGGTCTGGAGCACAGGTCGTACGTGGAGCGGCTGAGGGAACTGGGGGTGTTTAGTCTGGAGAAGAGGAGGCTGAGGGGAGACCTCATCACCCTCTACAGCTACCTGAAAGGAGGGTGCAGAGAGCTGGGGATGAGTCTCTTTAACCAAGTAATAAGCAATAGGACAAGAGGTAATAGCCTCGTTGCACCAGGGAAGGTTTAGACTAGAAGTTAGGAAGCATTTCTTTACAGAACAGGCTGTTGGGCATTGGAATGGGCTGCCCAGGGAGGTGGTGGAGTCCTCATGCCTGGAGGTGTCTAAGAGTGGGGTTAACACAGCATTTAGGAATATGGTGTAGTTGCAAGGTGTCAGTGTTAGGTTAATGGTTGGACTGGATGATCTTCAAGGTCTTTTCCAACCTAGACGGTTCTGTGATTCTGTGAGACAAACCACTTAAGAAAAAATACATAAACAAACCAGATTTTTGGAGCAAATTGCTACTAAAATGCACTACATTTCATTACTTTTCTGTATTGGGACTATGGCCATTTCTATTTAAAAAAACAATAACTGTTTTTTTTTTTTCCTGTAAAGGTACACCTGGACAAGCAGAAACAAAGTTGGGGCCCATTTTATCTTGTTTCACTGGAAAATTTGAAAATAAAAACTACACAAACAACAGAACTTAAAAATAAATGAAGCACATTGTACAACAATAGGACACGTCTTTAAACTGACTTGTTTTACCCCAATAAGTGAATTGTACAAATTTCACACAAGTAAATCACTGGTGTCTAAATCCATATAAAATGAAATACAAAATGTTAGTTTAACAAAGATCAAGGAAGGCATCGTTTCTTTGGAATCAAAACAAAAATAAAGCTAGCTATAAATTTACCACTTTGGAAGGCTTGCCTAATGGGAGAGCAATTAGATCTCAAAGAATCAAGTTATATTTTTGTCAGGTCTCTAAAACTTGCATAGAAGGACAATACATTTTTTGATAAAAAATATGCTTAGTGGGACTGAGTAAAGGTTCAACTTAGAAAAGTGGGTCTAAACAATGTAATTTAAGGGAAAAAAATCTTCCCGAGATGGGGAGAAATTTTCTAAAGCTTAAAAATGTGTGTCTCATGTTATTATATATACACTCAAGAATATTTACAGTGATTATTTTCTATCATTCCACACTGATTCCACACTGTCATATGCTCTTTCTGTGGGCTCTGAAAATGAGAAAGAGATTTTTACAATTCCCGAACATTGTCTGTAAAAAATATGGAGTCAACCTAAAAAGACTAGATCCTGTCTGGAAATAATATACTGTATGCATAAAGATGAAGGCTATAAGATGCATGGTGCAACACATGCTTTTGCTCTCCCTGCAAAATTCATAGCTAAATAGAGTAAGAAATGTCCAAGTAAGATTTCTGACTGAAATCACAATGAAAATATTCAGCTTGCTTCTGCTTCCCCGCCCAATCCCCGCAAAATCAATTTAAAGCTGTACCAAACCATTTGCCAGACTTTCAGATTCTGGTAAACAAGTTTCTCCAGGGACAAATAAAAGCACTCGCAAACTTACAGCATTCTTCTTTCCAGCTTGCATTGAGAACTGCCAATATTTACATATGCAACAGTTGATTCAATCATTTTTTACAACACTGAAAGAATTCAGTGAAGGAATAAAAAATGAAGATATTCAGAACCTAAAATAGCATGTTTAAGTATTTAATTCCTTTCTTGGAGATTTTTCTATTGACTCCAATTAATCTTTTATGGGCTTGTGAACTTAGAGATTTTTCTTTGTATAAAAGAAGTTGGTTGAGTTAATGGGCCCTGCTAGCAGGTTGTTCCAAGCTTTATTTACAACACCTGGAATTTTTGTAAGTTTTCTTAATTATTTCCTTGTGAATATATCTTTTATATATATATATATATATATATATATATATAATACTTAATAGATCATGATAACAAAGTCTTTTTAGGGCCAATTTTACCCTTTTTTTGGATGACACTCTCTTCTCCATTCACTTTATTTATAACTGTGCTTAATCATCAATGAACTTTTTAGCACATGTTTAGCATGCAAAGCAGAATAGTTCTGGGAAGAGTAAAGACAGAAGTAATAAAGAATTATGTGAACAGCTAAGGGTAAAAAGTTGATAATTTAAGGAATATAATTTTCCTTTTCAAAGTAAGAGAGTGGGCATTCCCAAGCCCTAGCAAAGACAGTGGTACTTTGAACCTGGTAAGCTCCAGCTCTAAATAGACACCCACATGGACACGTCTGCAGAGATGACTAGAGCCACACAATTGCTTTGTTGCAAGAGAGATCAGTTCAGGCACACAACTTTTAATGCTGAATACTTCTGGCATTTCTTTCATCAAGACAGATTCCAAAATAAGCCATGAAGCCACACTTCTCATTCACTATCATCTAAATAAATAAATCTGAGGATACCTGGCTTTTAATGGTACTTTTCATGTATTTTTATAGAACTTGGGCACTTACAACATTCTGTCATTCTACATATTGCCTTAGTAGACCCTATCCATTTAATCCAACACCAGAAATCCAATCTCAAAGCAAATATGCTGGCCTAAAAATCAAAGCCACAACACATATCTTGGGAATTATGGAGGCAGTGGGTTGCGATTATTTTCATTTGTTTTTTTTTTTTTTTAACCTCTGAAGACCAGGTGTGTGCTCAAATTCAGGATTTTGGTCTGGTCCTTTCTCTTTAAAAAGTATCAGTTACCATATGAGCTCAGTGTCAGAATGCAATGCACTACAGCACTTTCAGGACGTCTGATTTCCAGTGCACCATATCAATTTACACCAAGACCAGGATGTATTAGCTTCACACCCATCTTTAGCCCTGGCACAACGACAGTGATATAGGCTGTAACAAATCAAAGTCTAATCAGTTCCTTTCCTCATCCTTCCCACCTGTATCATGGATCCTCATTCAGTTGCATTGCCTGCCTGATTCTTTCAGAAGGTTTCAAGTAACAAGGTATGCTACTAATGTTGCCTCAATCTTCTGCAGTGCTGCAGAATTTGAACACACAGTAAAACTAAGGTCCTATCAATTCATAAATGTAATACTGACTTTGATTCTGGTATCCTATGCAGAACCTGCCTCCGCACAAGTGATTTGCAAGTGCAACATGGGCAATAAATAAGAGTATTGTTGCTCTGGCTTAAAGCTGAAAAATGCTGCAAGCTTTATAAATTTCTCCCTTTTAGAACAAAGGTGAAATAGCTTGGAATTCACCCTTCCCAACTGCTTCAGTTTTTCACCTGTTCACTGAACTTTTGCTCTACAGGTATGAAAAGGAATTAGAGAATTTGCCCAAGGTGCTTTTTAAGTTCTAAGGATTGGTGAAAGAGGAAATTGAATGCTGATGTACCTTTAATGTTGAAAAACAAAGAAGATTCCCTTTTTAGTGCAATGAAAGTGTGTTAACATTTCAAAATTATAGCCCTAAATTTTTAAACTGCAAAAAAGCTCTCTCTCTGAAAATATTAGAAAGTTTACAAATTCTCTCAAAATTACCAATGCTGTATGTAATCATAGCAATACTGAAGTACTCTAATCTCTTTACATTTTTCTCTCATACATACAAAACATATCACTGAATATTATTATCCACACATTTACTTGCTTTCCCAATAGACTGCCTTTAAATCCTATTTAATACGAGTTAAAATCTCTAGTCATGACAGGTATGGTTTTCTCATCTAGTACTTGAAAGGCACAGTTTTATCTGTAACACAATAGAGCAGGAACCAGTACGGAGAAGGCCTTACAGCAAAGCTTACCACGTTCCAGCAGTTCATACCAATAAAAGTCTAGTTCATACCTCTGTGATTGGTAAGGTCCCTTGATCCCAAAGGCAGAGGTGTATAGTGTATCTCTGGAGAGGTGGAGGCAGTGTCACCAGAGGCCTGTGTGATAAAACAAATATTATCAGTACTCTGAGTGAAAGTCAGTGACTACACAAAGAGGATGCACCTGAAGGACGAGTGCTATAACTTAGTTACAAGTGCACAGAGTCACCAGCTGTGGAGGATTAATTTGTTTTTAAGACTGCCTGCAATCCTTCAATGTAGCTGTACTCACAAGAGTTAAGAATGATCTTAGGTATCATTACTAAAAGAATATTTTCATACAGCTCACAGCTTCAAAAAATTTCCTTCTTTATCAGGAAAACTCTGGGCAATGTTAAAAATGTTCTTCTTGGTGTGACAGATTAATATTTACACAAAGGAAATTATGACTAAGTCCACATGTAAGAAAGGAGTCAGAAAATAGAACACTAGGATAAGATACCATACTTTTCAAAAACAAACTAAAAAATTATTCTGCCATTCCCCTGTCCTGTGACCTAAATGAAGGAATCTCTTAAAAATTATATTGCCTATAATGCAAGAAAGCAGACAAGTATATAGAATTATTAATAATAAACACTAAAAACCCACATCAGAAGTCTAATACATTTGAAGAAGTAAGTACCAAGACAACTTGCTCAGAATCCTTAAAAGCAAAATGTTAAGGGAGAGGAAAGGAAACCCAAATCTTTCCCCATCATAAAAATTTCAAGATTCTATGATTCCAATTTTAAAAGATTAGACTGTGGAGCTATAGTTTGCGATAAACTAATCTTCATCCAGTTGGATGTTTCCTCTAAAGAAAAGAGCAATGTAAACCCAAGTCACATTTACCATCTTATTTTTTATAGAGCAACAGTGTTGCACTGTTAAGAGGAGATATGAAAATAAAGGATCTTGTTGCTGAATATTAGTCATTATCACAGTTTTTAAAATTCAGTTAAAGTTAGATGGATTGATAACACGTTCAGGGATAGAGTTAGCTCTGCAGTGTTTACAATCCACCCATTGCAACATGCATAAAAAAAATGATGGGTTTTAATGGAAGACACAAAGGGCAGTGTTCACTAAAAGTTACATGGTAATTTCTAATAGAAAATAAATACAGAAGTTAAACTATTTCTTGAATCTCATGATAATTTACAAGAGGGAGTCTTGAAAAAATAATTGCTATTTTCTATGCAATTGTTCCTTAATGATATATTGGTTTATAAACTGCAAATGTCAATCAAAGGAATCTACCTCAATCTTACTTCTTATTTTATAATTAATCATATCCTCAAAATTTATAATTTTTAAAATTGAAATTAATTCAAAACCAGATTTACAATGTCTGGTTAAGATAAAAGTATAAAATAGGACTATAGTATTTTGGAGAAGAAAAAAAACTTCAATACTAATTCAAATCTTAATTGCCAGACTAAACCTGAGAACAACAATCAGAAATTTATAGTAATGAAAATTAATCATGGTAATAGTTTGTTAAAGGCTGTAACTTAGAAATCTTCTGTCATAGCTGTTGAACTCCTAGATGATAGTATATTAAAATGTTAAGAGGTAAGTACATTAAGCTTTTGTTCTGGTGACCAGCTATCAATTTCATCAAAACAAACATCTATTTTAATAGAGATAGTTTTGCCTTAACAGCAAGGATGCTACTTATCAGATATGAATATATGAATAAAAACCTAGAAAAACCTGCCTCTGCTGATTCACCAGTGATAATACACCCTTTTCAGGGTATCTCCTTTTCAGAGAGGTAATGCTATAGACACAACTCTCACCTTCAGCTAGAGTGAATAATACTTTGATTTTAGTGAACTTTAAACATGCAGCTTAATCTACGCTGGACTGGAAATCTTCCCTCTGAGGACCAATATGAACTGAGGGCACATAACATCTCAGAAGATGAGATAGATGCTCCTAACACCCAGCAATGTGACAACTGAAGAGAATTCCAAGAACAGGCATCCAAGAATAGTTCACAACTATTTGTTTTCTTTGGGCTGAGTTCTTCTTGTCTTAACAAGAAGAAGAATGTCACTAACTATTTAACATTAGACTTCATCCTGGTAAAACACTCCAAAAGATGGAGGAATAAGTGGTCTCAAACTGTACACTCTAGATGTTATCTGCCTATTCAAGTGTACTTATTTGGGACTCTGATAATAGTGAAGGATTCTCTTTGGTACTTTTAATCTCAATTTAGACTGCTGACAGCTTGATGATAGGTTTTCCTAAAATTACTGGAAGAGGCTTTGCCTTTTCAGCAATATACCACTGAGTGAGCAAAATTCAAGAGCTTCTAAAAAGGATATTGGAGTGAAGGAGCAATTTAGCTTTATTTCCAATTTTAGGAAAAGCAAGAATGGGAAGGTTTGTTTATTGGTGTTTTGCTGTTATTTCATGTGCAGTATATAATTCCCTGTCAAATATAGAACAGTTTTCATTACCTTTTAGCTAAATATTCAGTTGGAGCAACTTTAATTCTATGGAATATCATCAAGTTGCTTTGCACAAACACTAGCTGGAGTTCTGAATCACATTTCTGAGTAAGCCTGTGAACCAGCAGAAAAACAACTATTTGTTTTCCCCACCACATACTGACGTTTGACCCTAAGCCATTTTCCAAAGAGATTTGTATAGATTGTATTAGTCTTAATATTCATAGGAAGATTTTGATAGTGACAGTATTGACAAATGACAGTTATGTCTTCAAGTGTTTGTGACATATGCATCAGATTGTTGCAGTGGAAAGTAACTACAAATACAAATTTGAGGGAAGCTGGTTAAAAAGGTAGCTTCAGTTTTATAGGAAGAGGTCAGTAAAGAAATTCTAACAGAATTATTACTGGAGAAACTTGTGTTCTTGCAAGTGTAAAAGTCATCCAAGTTTTGCAGTATATCATAGAATAAGGTATAAAAGTTACAAGGCCAATAAAGGCAAGACTACTCACAGCTTATGCACATAACCAAACTCTTGCTAAATTGCAGTGTCTCTGTCTTCATATTAATTTGCAAGTTTTGTCCAAGCCGAGAATTGTTGTACTTGATACTAAATAGACAAGACTACAAAAGAGTACCGTATTTTCAAACCATATTCATCAAAATTACACATACTGTAGAAACTTCAGGAGGAAAAAAAAAAACAACTACAAAAAACCCAACCAAAAAACCCCTCCAAAATATAAACTTTGAGTAATTTTAAGTAAAGCAATGGTTATTGCTTAGGCAATTTTAGGTTTTGTTGATGAGTAAGATATGGCTTGATATTAGGCTATATTGGCATTAATACCCATTGATATTCCTCTATTTGTGTCACATAGCTTGTATTTGTAACCTAGTATTTCTCTACTAATATTTACCCTTATTTCTAAGGCATGTCACTAATTATTTACACACCTATAGACACCAGTAACTGTAGTAGCCATTAATGTATTATACTTGATGAATTTTACAATACAGGAAGACCAGCAGCACGTTGGCACATTCCTGACAAGGGTTCAACAGATATACAGTGCATTTATGGTAAGTAAAATTATTTCAATACACACATATACATACAAACGAAGATTTCCTTAGCCGAATACATTTAATTCCAAAATATTTTCAGGGGACATCACAAAGAGAAATCTTAGCTTGACCAAAATATCATCCAAAAGAGAGACGGTAGAGTGCAGAATGAGATGTGGTAGCAAAACCCAAAATAATTAAGAAACTATTATTTATTATAGAGCTCAAGGCATAGACTAAGTATTCTCTTGTGTGTTACCTTAGAAAGATTTTAAGTGCTTGGGATTTCTCCTTTGCAACATGTTTCTCATCTAGTCTGGGAATATCTCAGATCTCCAGCATTTCAGAGTGTGAGTCATTTTTTTTCAGGGAACTGATGAAGAGGCAAATTTCTTGGGGTCAGCATGATACTCCTTCTCTAAGTATGACCCATAACTATCAAGAAAACTTGTTTTCTGTGATACTGTTGTTTATTTTCATTCATCACAGTTTTAACACTTGTCAAAGTCATCTAGTAGTAAGGTCACAGAGAAATGACCTTAGCAACTTGAAAGCTTGTTGCTTCTCATTTGGTGATTTACATTCAAATAAAAAATGGAAAACAATATTGTGACATTGCAGTGATCAGCCCAATGGTACATATCACATTATCAGATGCAAAACTTGGATTTAGTAAGAAAGTATGATTTATTTCAAAAGATTTTTAATATATCCACAGGGAAACTACAATTAAGAATGAAGGAAATCACTGCATCATCCATTTTTTAAACTGACAAAAACATTTCTCCAGAAAGGTATATGATTAATGGGACAATCTGTGGTATAGTTCCAACTTAAAGGATCAACTCATACTTGCTTTAGAAAAACTTTTCCTTTTATGTAACTAAACGGTAATATTTTCCTGATAAGCTTATTCTGTCTCAAATGCACTCAATGCTTAAAATCAATCATATTTTAACAGATACATGGCTTATTATAATATTAAGAAATATTAAGAAGTATATTGGACCATCTTGACTTGTTCACATTTGTGATAAAACGTACAGGAACTTTCCATGGAACTCCTCCTCAAGACTTTTTTCCCCAAAATTTTAGAGATAACTAACTAGAAATTAATTGTTTACAGATTAAATATCTATATTAAAATCGTGCATAAATTTGAAATGAGGTAAACAGTCTGCCTAATAACAGAAAAAGATTTAAATGCATTCATTTTGGGTTGAATTTATTACATGTTTGCAGAGAGTATCAAAACACTGCTTTAGAGCGACCGCTTCTTCCCACGAGTTTGCAGAGTACCAAGCACAATAGGGCTCCGATTTCAATGTGAGCTTGTGATTGCAGAAAATATTACAGGAAACAACAATACACCAAGTCTTTAACCATTCTGTCCTAGAGAATGGTTGGGGAAAAACAGCATTATTTATAATGTATTTGCTTTTCTATGAACTCAGGAACCATACAGCCAGTGAAAGAAAGGGATAAAGGAGGAGGCTAGAAAATAGGCAAAAGCAGGACCTGACAGCACCACTTGTATATGTCAGGCTACAAAAGGTCTGTCTTTCTTCTCCCTAGATGTGAACTAGGCTAGAAGTCTCGAATGGGCCAGCCAAAGTTTGTGACCCATCCCAACACATTGTTATGTTCTGGAAAACCAACAGCTGGCATGGCATGCTTATGTGGAGAGATAGCTGTCCTTGATGAAATCGGATTTCCCAGTTCTCCTGCTTCACAGCCAAGCATAGTTAACTACAAGTTAGCAGTTGCCTTTCCTAAACTTCCAGTATAAATTAGAGTCACTCTAATTAAGGGGGAGGGGAGGAAATAAATGCATGGTGTTATCACAACTTTCCTGATCTCTGTAGGCTTACTGAGAAGACCTCCTAACCTGGCATAGCAATAGTGATTTATTTTCAAATTTGGTTTCAGACATTTGAATACAGTACTGAAAAAGAGAACAAAGAAGATGAGTTTTGGATGGAAGGTGGGAGGGAAGGAGGGAAGGAGGGAAGGAGGGAAGGAAAAGGTTTCCACCCACTTTTGTCTCAATCTCATGCCTTAAACTGTCCTCACATTTTGCCAAATGTTGCAAAGATCTGAACCACTTTCTTTCATCAGCAGCTATTTTCAAGAAAATTAAAAGTAGTAGTTTAACCAGTCAATAAGGACAAACATAATTTGATTACTCTGAACTAATATGCCATTTTAATTTATTTTTATAAAAGTATCTCATTAGAAAGAATTTCCTAGGGAAATTATGAGGGGTCTTTTTCCCAAGGTTTTTTCTCATTACTAATAAAGAGAATTTATGAGACAAGAAAGGAACTTAAGGGCAGTTATTGGTAGGATAAGGGATTTTTTGGGGTTTTATGATTTTTTTACCTACTAATCTAATACTCACAATAATAACTTTTAAAAAATCATCAGGACTCTGACCTTCTAAGTCTGTGATGCATAGCTTTTAGTATGATGTGGAAGTGAAAATTGTTTTCCTGGTATAAATACAAAGTAAAGTGTGAAGGGAAAAAAAAAACCCACAACTTTGTAACATTTAGAAAAAAAATAAGTCAGCCACACACTGGCTCTCAAGGGTCTGGGAAACTAATTAGACTAAACATAAAAGTTTCATATGTTTAACCCCCAATTTCACTTTTCAAGGAATAAAAACCCCCATACTTGGATGGTACTAGTAAGGGAACATCCTGTGTAGTATCAGGATATACTGTACATCTGCTGCAGCGAAACAAATTTGTAGAGACCAATCGTTCAAAAACACAAATGGTCTGCTATTTTTAGCAACCACACACATTCTTTCAAATAATTTCAGCTGCTCAAAGAAGGGGGGACTGTAATTCAGAAAAGCCAATTCTCTTTGAATCGTGGTTTGAGAAACAGTAAAATTTAAATGGCTCCGCTTTCCAAATTAGACACTTCCTTTTTGTATTTCTAAACACAGGAATAAACAAAAATGTATCTAATACTTATACCTATGTTAGCAAAAAATGCTGCAACCCATTTCTGACATTTTTAAATTTAATAAATAACACAAGTGTTTCGGCTATAATCAAGACTGTGATGTTGAACTTAGCAAATATTCATTCTGGACATTTTAGCAGCCTATTTTCGTATGTGATGCTATTAATAGAGTAGGCCAAATTACTGTAGTAACAGGAAGACAAGGAGAACAGTGATCTTATATTTTGGTTGGCCTTCCAATTCTAATAACCTTTAACAAGAAAAGCAAGAGAATTTTGCTTCTTTAACAGAAGTAGTGGAGCTTAAGAAGATTCAAAGCATTTCAGAATATATCTCCCTTATTCTCATATAAGAGAGAATATCACTTCTCACTTGAATTTACCTTTTGCTTTTCACTTAATGTTAAATTGCAAGGTTGAAAGCAGGGTGCAACTGGATCAAAAATGTAAATGAACATCAGATAATTCTTATGCATTTAGGCTTAATTGAGTGTAATCGATATGTCTGGTGTGCAGCCAAATTCAACTATTGTGAAAAGCACCTAATGTATGGACATTATTTTTGGACTACTGAATGCCAGAAAATAATGAGCTGGCATTCAGCTTTGGTGAATCAGACCTTGAATTTTCATCTAAGAGCAGTTTTGAATTATTACTGAAGATAAGGTGTAAATGTGCAAGGGAATTTTATCCATGTTTCTCCCATGAATCATAAATGAGTAAAAAAATTACAGTCTAAATTGCACTTAAAAGGAATAAAGTCTTTTCATGTCATACATGATTTATCAAAATGATCTCATTTTAAGAGTACTGTGGTGTATCTTGATTAATAACATTAGTAAGCATGATGAATGGCCTCTTTAATGGTAACTCAGAATTTATTGGCAAAATCCCTACTTCTACCAAAAAGGGTGGGAAGTAAAACACACAGCAGCTCGTAACTTGCAGAAACAGCTGAAGTAAACTCCATCCTATATATTTTGCATTTAGATATATTTGAATATTTGCAGTTTGAGTTTATTCACAGGTTCATTTTGAAAACAAGTAATAGGTTTTACCTAACGTTGTAGGTCTATCCACTACAAATGTCACTTTGAGGTTCCCTGCAAAACAAGATGAACTCAGCATGTACTGTAAGAGGATGTGGCGTATTAAGGTCTTTCAAGAACATCAGCCCATCCCCTTATGACCTTTTCCAATATCCTCTTCATTCTGCTTTAATATCCTAAATGCTTCCCTTCTCCCATTACTCCATCTTCCCCCTTTTCCCTCCCTCCCTTTTTTAAAGCCTGCTCCAGCCTGCCCTAACTAATTTCCTTTTGGGCTGACAGATCAGAGGCCTTCCTACCACTGTTCCTTTTAGACCTGTGAAGCCCTCCTCGTAATCCTGCTGCTTGTCCACAATTAATCTTTCCAGTTGCCACATTATTAACACTACCACCCACAGACAGAGGATGCCTGAGCACGGCTGGACACTCGCTCCCCACTTGAGCATCAAAGCTGTCAATCACACACTATCCAGAAAGTTGCCTGCTGTCAACATCAGAGGTTTTCATCCTCTCCTACCCACTGATCAAACATTTTTCTTCAGAAGATTAATTCCAAGTCCCCACCCATTTCCTCCCATATCCTCTTTCCCTTTTAGGTTTACTCAATGATCCATCTTCTGTATGGAAAAGGAAGCAGTGTATAACAGAAATCCTTTCAAAACAAAAGTTCAGCAAAACTAAATTTAAATCCCAGCTTTTATCAACCTCTTCTGCCTCCCGCACAAGTTAAACACCTTAAAGAGCTTGGATTAGACCTCATCACAAATGCTTTTCTTTGATCAAAGGCTCCAAGACTTTATACAAATATAATCACAAGGCAATGACTGCATCTAAGGAGCCTGAATTGATTTGTTCTACTGTAACACATAGCATACAAAAACACCCATTAGGTTTTTTGACTTCCAGGACTATTCTTTTTCAACTTAATATCACTCAAAAGGCAAGAATTTTAGCATCTTCTTAATACTATTTTTTTCAATCTCAGGAAAAAAAAAAAAAAGTTACTTATTGCATGGCATTTGCCTTGTATCTTTTTAAAAAGCGTATCTTAGCTACCTACATTTAAAAGTAGAAGGATGCAAAAGGTTCTGTTGATCACTCAGTTCAGTTTAATGACTTGAAGGAAAGTAACTTCACTATTATCACCTCGCCCTAATCATATACCAGATTCTAATATTTTCACTTGTGATGAGATAAACTTTACTGCTCAACTGGCTCAGTATCTTGCATTATGGTAGATAACAGGATCTGTCTCTAAAGGAGCACTTAAACATTCTAGCAACACAATAGTGAATGAAAGGAATACCCATTAATATAATCCAACAATCTATTCACTGTAAAACTTAATGTTACTTTTAAAATAAGAATAAATTCCTTTAAAATCACACTACAAAATAAATTCAAAGTTGCTAAATCATACTCGTCCTTACAATAGATTTTTGATTTTTTTTCTCTTAGACTGGTATTAATGAAAATCAGGAAATCTAAAGACCCCCAAAAGTATAAAACAATAAAGGAAAATCTCCTGGCCTTGACTTCCGTTCTGAGTTTGGGAAAGCATCCAAGCAACAAGTATACATTTTATCTTGCATTTCTTTACCAACATCTTTAATTTCTTCATCTTCTGGGAACACACATGCTACCTTCTTTACAATTAGAGTATGCAGGATCCAATGGGCTTACATGCTAGTTAAACAAAATGCAAGAAAAAAAAAAAAAAAAGTAATAAGCCTGTCATACCTCAACTCAGAAAACTCTGCAACATTTGCTAGAGAATTTTGAGTTGTCATAGACAACTATCCTTTGAATTGTCTTGTAAAGCCAACCTCAAATGAACTTCTAGATGCTAGCAGATGCTAACCTTTTCCTAAGTTTTTGCCACATCAGTGCTCAAACATGCCATTTATTGCATTTCACTCATTGTCCAACAGCCCTGAAGGAATGAAAGAACAATACTGAGTTTTTAGATATTACAACTTCAACAGGAGGTGCAAAAGCATAAGGAAGTTAATGTAAGGGAAGTACGCTAATAATGTATTAGATTCCAAGTCGACTTCAGTCTTTCCCTGCAATATTTTTCAACTAATTATATCACAACTAGAAAATAACACTATTAGAGTAATTGCTGAGATTTATGCTATGCTGCCACATAGCAACAGTATACAAACTACATATAAACACAGATGCAGAACTCAAATACACATTACATACAATACAGTAACTTCTTACTTTTCATAGACCTGTATTTTGAAATACAGTTTTTTTCCAATCTGATGTCCATAGATTCTTGAAAAGCGAAGGCAGACAGATTCAGCAAGGTAAATTGCTTTTTTTGGATAGGAACCTCTGAGACTGTTCCATAAATTAAATTAGTAACGTAATATCATAAATTGCAAATATTCAGAGAAATGCAGAACTGCATATATGTCTCATTGACCAAGCATAAGTGCTTGCAATGTTAGAGGTTTACTTTGCTTTGTTATTCCTTCTGCCGTCCCCTGCATGCTTCGTTTTTTCAGAAGCACAGACAATGCCACAAAAATTAAAGCTAGATCCTAAAAATTATATCAGTAGTTTAATGACTTCTGTTGAGTTGCACTGATCTTCTTGCTTAATAGGCACAGGAATTAAGAAACTGGAAAGTCAAAAATGCTTTCAAGGCATCTCCATTCTGTCCTGTGGGAATGAAACTGAATTGCAGCTAAAACCTCTTGTCACACTACTTAGTCAGCAGAAGGGGGTGCTGTAGTGTAACCTATTTAAAATGCAAATAGAGTAACTTTTGTAACAGATTAAAACTAGCATTTTATTCACTTGGCATACCCACAGCATACTGACTGCTGGAATCAGACTTGTCACTGCACACCGCAGGTTATTAATAGAGCTCAGAATGGTGTTGCTAAATGTGCAAGTTAAAAGCAAATAAACAAAAATGGATTTATCTGTGGTATTTGTTCTCTGGGAGAATTCAGGAAGGCCTGCCTTACACTGCACGCCTGTTTATCCAAGATCACTAAGGCTCATTTTTTTAAAAAAATTTTTTAACTATTTGATTGACAGCCACCTACCACAGCCAGAAGTTCTGGGGTATGTGATCCATAAATTAACATTCTAGAGAAAAACACAGTTATTTTCAACCTGGACAAATAAATCTATTGAATAACACACAGAGGAAAGAGTCTATGGTGCATAACCACTACTTTCTAATAGGCCTTTCTGGACTCTCATGAACTACCAGCATATGAGAAAACACAAAGTCAAAGGCTTCAGCAGAACCAAATCAACACATTGTGCTATAGCTTTACACTTCATTTTCCTACAATGTCAGGTGTTGGGGCAGGCGACTGGGTTTCCTCTATATATTCAAGCCAATTCCTCTGTTCTTCATCCCGATCTCTCAGAGATTCATCAAAAATGCAATTTAATTACATCTCCTCCTCCACCTTCCCCTCCCAGAAAGAGTGTAAACATGACTCCTTTTTATCTCCTGATACATCTGGACAAGTAGACAATGTGCTAAAACAAAATAAATCTGCCCTGACAGTCACATCAAAGGGTTCAGCTAGGGGCTTGCAGCTACTTAAGGCACAGGAATGTTGTTGCTAAGCATCGCTGTACAACCTATCAGTCCCTTAAAGAAGAGCTTTTTTCTTTCAGAGGGAGATGAGGAAATCTGGAGAGTGGGAACCAGACTGCAAAAGGAGATTGGGGATTTTGGAGGATTTTGAAGCTTAAAGTGAATTGTGTGAAGAAAAGGGGGTTTGGTTTGGTTTGGTTTGCCTCTTGACATACAGGGGCAGGGTGTGGGGGGGAAGTAGGGGAAGAAGGAAGGGTTAAAACTAGTTAATGAAACATCTTCTGAATTTTCCCCTTGGATAAAACCAAGCAAAGTCTTTGATATCTTTTCCAAATCGCTGTACTTACTGTAGATACAAAATAAAAAGATTGTGACCAAAAGCAATAGGGCTGGGATACAAAAGCCTGTTAAAAGGATATTGCAAAATGCATCCCATGCCCTGCTTTTGATAAATACATGTACATTCCTAAATATGTGAAACCAGGAACAGTGTCCATATCGAATAAACATGCTCTACAGAGGAAGGAAACTTTTGATACATATACACACACCACACTTTGATGCTTGATTTACTAGTAAAAACTATTCCCTTTAGAGAGAAGCTTTCATTGAAATCATCAGTCTTCCACACCATGCCCTGCAGGACTTGATTTGTACAAGTTTAGTGCTTAAAACTCCAAATGAAGCCAAAGGATGGTAAACCAATGCTAAAATCAGACCTTAGAAATACACTAGTCATAAATACAGCCATGATAAAATGGACAGCTAAAAATTTGAATATTCTCATCTCACAGACATAGAGACATATTCAAGACAGATAGACAATCCAGCTTGAAATGTATGAAAAAATTAGTTTCAAAGCATAATCATGTTCAAGAAAACCAGTAGTTCAGTTACAGCACCACTGAGAGGCGAATGAACTTTGATCACACATCTTTGGCTCCTAAAAACAGTTTAAAAAAATCCTCTTTCTTTTTTAAGAATTAAACAAAGAAAATGTGAAATGGACTCATTCTACATGCAGGGTAACTATCAAGAACATGAACAATTACAGAGACCATGATATTACGGAAATAAATAACACTTAGTATTATCTTCAGCACTATCATATTTATTAAACACTGACTGAGGGCAGCAGTAACCATTTTTATTGTCCCATATAGCTCTTATTTTCTAATTAAACAGAAGGTTATTTCCACTGCCAATGCAGCCATTTATCTTATTTGAGTGTTACATAATACTTTTTGCCAGCCAAGCCTGACTATAAAGTGTTCTGTGTGGTGAACTGTGGCCCAACTTGCTTTCCTGTTTGGTAATCATAGAAATGGGCCATTTTGTGCTGTGTTAATAAATAAACTTTTTGCAATTTCTCCTAAAACATGATAAAGCTTACACTTTGTCCTACCCTCTAGCTTCAATACAAGGGCAATGAGCTGTATTATTAAAGATATAGGTCAAGCAGACCTGATGATTTCAATCCTGTGGGGTGCTTTAGAAACTGTTGTCATATTACTGAGATCATTCTGCTGTTCCTAATTATTCCTCTTGGTTGCTTCACATTTCAAGTGATTTCTCTCACACTTATGTCAAAATTTATAAGCTGCTCTGTGTAACAACACTACATTATTTCCTCACTTGTTATGGTAATATAAGACAGAAACTAGGAGAATGCTTTAATCCAGCTGACAAGGATAATGTAGTCTAGAAATGTAATAAACTTTGTATTCTACTAGAGTTGTGTTTTTTTCCCTACCACGAAACATTTCATATAGATAGACATCTTAGAAAAACTAATTGCTACAATAACTTGAATATCCTCTTATCTGAGTTGCTTTCATCAGAAAAAATGCATCAGCATTAAAGCATTCACTCCAATAGCTTGTGCATTCTCCTTATTCCCATAATTGTTATTCCACAACATTCTGTTGACTGTACTGTAAAACTACATACTGCCAAAGGAAACCTATTTCCAGGAAATCTGTGCATCACACAAACAGTGCAAAACATTTGTAATTAAAAGGCTGGGCTTTAACAGTGCTGTAACACATCTTGGGCTGACTGGCACAAAATTTTATTTGCACTAAGTAGTTTGAGACTGGGAAAACATAAAATCAACTTTATGTGATAGCTTCATGTTCTACAGTGTCTTTTTAAGGATTTCAGAATATAAGGAAAGCTGCCAGTGAAAAGGTAGTCTAATGAAAGGTTTGAATTTTAAAGCTAGTGTTGGTACTGCTTACTGTGGGTGCTAACCTACAGAAGCATCATTTCCTTCAGGACATACTAGAGGGTATAAAATGATGTTAAGCCACCGCCCCCCCCCCCCCCAACCAACAAACAAAACAAAACAAAACAAAACTCCAGAAACTCCAGTTGGAAAATGTCATAAGAGTAGTTCAAACATGACATCAATCCCAGTATTTCTAGGGATAATTTTTCTGAATTAGTTTGTATGTGCAATTTGCTGTATTTGTCAAATGTCCAAAGGGATTTTAAAGTACTTTTAGTCATGAGCAAACTGAAAAAACACTGACAGATTTGCAAAAAAAAAGACCTACTGCCTCATAGTTTTGAGCTGTATCATCATGGTAATACAAGAGGAAGTCCACTGCATCAAATCCATCACACAATAAGATAGGAATAGGAGCACTGGTCTACAATGGCAAACTTTAAAGGAGCTTTTTCCAGATACATGAAAAATAATATTTAATTGATCATGCTCACAGGAAGCAGAGAGGAGGCAAGGATGAAGCTAGTGTTGTTCCAATTAGAAATACTCACCAACAGCATCTTCAGAAAAAAAAGAAAGGAAAAATACAGAACAGATTTCTGCTTTTGTCTCTGTTCCTCCTTCTGTCTTCCTTTACAGAGTTGATGACCTGACTGAAGATAAACTTGGCAAGGTGTGGGGATGTGGAGGGAGCAAGAGGCAGAAAAAAATATCTTCTGAAGGGTTTCATATCTGGAACTCAATTAGAAGAACTGGAGTCCTTCTCATGCCCTGACAGCTGGCAGGATGAACTGTTCATATGTTTATAAAGTAAGATTTCCCTCTTCTGTGACTTCTTCTTTCCTAGACAGAAGACTCAGCATATATGAAAGTCACACTTTGCCTCTCCCTTTTGGCTTTTCAGCTACCACCTGTCAATATCTAAAACCATCTTGAAAGCTGACGATTTTAAAAGAGTGTTTATGTCCAGATTTGTTTCCACAGTGGATAGCCAAAAGAAGGCAAAGTTACAGACAATTTAAAAGCTGAGCTCTAAAGGAAAGAGCATTTAGGCCTTATGACTACCACAACATAATACAATACAAATATAGAAATTTGAGGGATATAAATCATGTGATTAACCAATATATTATTAATTTGTAAAGCATCTGCTTAGAAAATAAACTCTGATGGGAATGATTAACCACAGGAACAGGAATTTCAGGATCTTCATAAATGAAGTAACGACAGATAAGAACTCTCACAAAAGCATTAAACTACAGTGCCCAATGAGCAGTATCGCATCAGTCTATTTACATAGTTTTTATCGAATCAAAATAAACTAAAAACAGTGGGAGATACTAGACACTCTGAAAGGAGGAGGCAGTCAGAAATAGCCACAGAAAATACAATTTGTTAAAAACAAAAAACACAAAGGCAAAAGTAGAGTACACAAAAAACACTGTTGCAGTGCTAATGATTTAGGATTTCTTAACGCTATCTAAAATAATGTCCTACATAAAGTAGTTCAGAGCTGCCTGAGACTTCTTGTCCATATTTATATATCAGAAATGTACAACAAATGGTAGATGAGCTCCATAACATACTTAACCTAACTAATTTTATAATTATTTTTCTTGAACTTATTAATAAATTATGTCCATTTTTATATTTGGAAGATACCTTCACCCTGTATGAGAGGAGAGAAAAAATAGCAGAGGAGTTGTTTTATCTCAAAAGTCTGTTTCCAAGCTCTGTGTGTGGGTTTTTGGAGTTCAGACTGGCCATGAAATACTGGTATGTGAGAACTTTTTCTTTTTTGAGGTGATGGAGTTAATGAATACTGTCCTAAAATGCATTGGGTTCTGTCTGAGAGACATTTCTATGAAGAAATGTTCTAACTATTGGTTCCTATCCATAAAATCCAGAAAGCACTTGACAAAGTCTATCTCTCGGCTCTAGAAACTATTCCCCAAATTTGCATAACTTCAGGACATACTACAATTTAGGGATGAGGGGAGGGCTTTTGTAAGACAGAGTAACTGTTCATTTATAGGACTGTTGAACTTTTTCTGGTTTCAGCTGTTACTGTGGTTACTTACATGGCTGACATGTACTGAGCACTTCCAGTCTTGGCTAAGAAACTGCCATCTATGTACAGTCTGTCACAATTCTAGGAAATCTGTTCCAACAAATCAGCATTGCCATTAAAATTCTTCTTTTTTTCTACCCTGGGTGTGTAAACTTCAGTTACAACAGCTTGTTCTTTTCATATCCACTGCCAATTAGATGGAAGTTCTGAATCTTATTCCTCATATCGCTGTTCACTTCAGGCGATGCTATTGACATATTCTGATGAACTCTCCTCCTAACACCCCTTTGGCTACCCAAGATAGACAGAATTTCTTGGAACTTCTCACCATAACTTATATTATCCAGTCTCCTAAGAAATCACTTGCCTTGTCCACCTCAGTTCTCTCTTCAGCCTCCCAGCAACTTTCTAGAAACACAGGCTTCTCCAAATCTACACATGGTGTTCTAGTAGCAGTTGTACCACCAAAAATTACAATGATAATATGAAAATTTCTCCTCATACTTGATACGTTATAGGAGTACCAGATGCATGTACTAAAATCTAATTATTTTGTTTTATCTCACTAATAAACAGGTTACACAGTACCAGGTAAAGAACTGATCTCACTTTATCAATATAAAACATGTTCACTGGTACTTAACTCACTGAACATATGCCATGTTGAATTTGTACTATTCTAGCCTCTGAAACAAAACAAAAAAAATGTATGCCATATTTGCTTAATTAGATTACAAAACCAGATTAAAGTAATTGTTATCAGTACTGAAGCTCACAGCTTGCACTGACCAAACAGAACATGGACTAAAGGAACAAGACATCCTTCTCCCATTCCTGTTCTCATCTGTGCCTCTTACTTTTCAACAGCAGTTTAATCTGCCACCTGTCAATAAGAAGACACTTTCAGAAGAAGCATACACATTTACAGAATGTAACAAATGCATTGTGAATTGTAATATTGTTCACAGAAGTTGGAGGTATCCTCATTTTATAATAGTAGAAATATCAAAGGAAACCTGAAAATTATGGATATAAGCATGGATCATTAAACTGGGTGGGTAGAGGGAGTGGAAAGAATATTTTCCTTTACCCGACCCTGAATATACAAAACTGGGTAGAAACAATACTGATACCACAAGCAGACAACTCAGAATTACTTCAAACAAAGTAAAACTACTATGGAACTGAGATTAAACAGGAAGAGAAAATAAGCCTGGGTTATACAATGGATAATTTCAAGAGCTGCTTGCATTCATACCTGGAGTACAACCAAGTGCACAAAACAGCGGCATAAAATGAAAATGATCCAAAATTATTCTACTGTACTTACATAAATAGACTTTTTCCTAAACTACTGTTTCTGTGTGATCAATAGAGATACTGTGAGTTTAAAACTCAGCTAACCGAGCAAATATAAAGATCTGTCACTGTCTGCAATTCTGCATTGACAGTGGTTTCTTAAGGCACAGCAGCATTTAAGAGTCCTTCCCATTGTTTGAACATGAGTCATATATTCCTTAGAAGTTACATTTCCTACATCACCTTAGCTTTACAAAGGGCAATTCCATTTCCATCAATGTTTGATTTTTTTTTTTCCTTGTTTGCATAGGGTCAGAATTTACATACTCATCTGAAGCACGACTGGTAGCCTCACAAATGAAGAGGTGATACTCTGCTCTCTCAGTTTCACATTGGTAAGTGTGTCTGCGAACTTCTCATAGTAGACTTTAACACAATCCTGATGCAAAATGTATTTCAATTCTGTACTCTCCACAAGACCAGCACATCATATTCTGACCACTTTCTTCCATTCTGACAAGTGCCTCAAGATCATAGCCCAAATATAAGTCTCTTACATAGTAACAGAAAATATGCCATTGCTATGGCATCTGTTGGCAGTACTAGTTTGGGGGGAGGAGGGGAAATAAATTCTGCAAGTTGTGTCTCTATGAATTTACATAAATTATACTCAAAAATGCTTATCTGCCTGTTTTTGATTGTTTGAGGGTTTTTTATCTATTAATACAGAAATGGATGAAGGGGGTTGTGGTAGAGAATCTAACATTTAGGTCTACTTTCTAGAACACTGAGTTAATTGTTCTGTAACCATAAATTCTCAGACCATAATGAAACAAAATGAACAGAGCCAGCTTTCATATCTCTGACTCCTCTGCTCCAGTTATCCAGCTTCATGCGTGGAATAACAGAAATAAATATCACAGCAAATATCTTCAGACATTCAGATTTCAATGAAAGATTTATCTCCAGTTACACTTATTTTAGAACTTTTGGAAGAAATGCTAAAAAACGATCATTCATAACATTCTGTTGTTTCAGCATTGGACTTCGGTCTCAGCACCTACCTCCTGGCATGACTTTTTTTGTTAATATTGTATCTATAGGCTGCATAAAGTATCAAAGTAAAAGAAGATTACATATTTTAACTATTCATGTCAGAACTCATTTTCTATTACTCATAACTTTAAATTATTAGAAACAAACCAATGCACTAAACATTTTACAAAACAATTGCTCCAACAGCATTATTTCAAAAACTGAAACTGCTCATTTCCTTAAAGTACAACTACTGCATCTGGAGTTCACTTATTTTCTCTCATTGAAGCATCTTTGTGCTAAAGGACACTTTTTTTTTTTTTTTTTCACTGAATCTGGCACTTTAGATACAGTGATTTTATTACTCAGAAATACTTTATTACTGCAATAAAACTGCACTTTCCACTGCAAAATATATTATTAAATTGTGCCTTCAATAACTGTCTCACTTAATAGTGAATGTTAACTCAAAAAACTGAAGTCAAAGCTCCTGTTGATTCCACAGGCAGAAGATTACATGTTAATAGGGCAAGGCAATACAATTTCCTAGGGTAGGAAAGGAAAAATGTCCCCAGTAGTTTCCATAGTTATACATACTGAATTTCTGCTTTTAATGTTATTTTGTTTCTTGCAGTGCCATCATCACAAAGAGTACCTGAGAAACATCCAGTTATGTATCAAATAAAATGCCCAACATTTGCTATTTCACATTGCTCCCCAAGAGAAGCACCCAACAGATGGTAACTTTTTAGCAGTCTCACTTCTATGTGTTTTGGCTAAAGAAGATCAGAAAGACATAGGCTTTTCACTTGCAGGTAGACACGTGGAGGCTAGCATCACCTCATTAATTTCCTACTGAAACACCAGAGGAATTAAGTTTATACTGTTGCATCATTCAGCAAATTATTCCCATGTTAAAACACAGAGGTTTAGGCATTTATACGTAGCAGAACTTCGAGTACATCAGTATAAGAGAAAAAATTATATATCCTAGGTTGGTTAAGATGTTAGCTTTATTAAGACTCTTCCATCCTTTATCTTGTTTTGCTGTGTAAAATGTTACTATACATATAAAATTCTTCTGTATCTTATTTTCTTCAACGTCCTATTTTTCAAATTGCTCTGTGGTTATTAAAATTATTTTCTTTTTCTGTATAAAGCATCTCTGAAACTGAACTACTAAGTGTTCTTCTGTACTAGTGAAAGAAGCTAATACAGATGCTTTCTCAATTAATTTGTTAGTCTATCGATATAATGTTGAAAGAAGAGAAACAACCAGGTAATGGTTGCTATAAACATAGTACTTAATGTATGAACAATTTAACTCCAATTTTCATCTGAGGTTGATAAAAGCCTGTTACACATTTCAACATAGTTCCAAGTTATATTTTACTGTAACCACAGTCACCCCTCTCTGAAATCAACAGCCACAAATACAGGAACATCAGAAATCTACCAGGAGACAGAAAATAATCTATTTCCAGCTCACCTATTTAAAATAAAAAGGCAATCATCACACACCACCATTACTACTTGTACAGAACCTCTTTCATCAGGCTCAGATTCATTGAGAAAAAGAAGCTGTAATAGGCAGAAGCCTTTCAATGAAACAAATACTCATCTACTGGTTTCTCATCTTGTAGAATGTACTTGACTACTGCTTGTACTTCCTACTTACTTTTAATATTAAAACATTACCTTATCCACTCCCTTTCTCTCCATTTCCATCTACAAAGAAGCTGCTTGTTTTAAAAACTCTTGCAGTTTTTTAGTGAATGAATCTTAAAGGCAGACTTTTCCATTTTCACAGAACAAGGAGCACTGGACATGTTTCTGAATGCTGGATACTCATCTAAGAGGAATTAAACCAGCAAAGTCCATCTATCACTAGTTAATACAGCTCCAAAATACATTTCCCAGAATAACTGAAACATTAGAAGACTGATGAAAATGTTATTTTTTTCATGCACAGAAGCTGCTTTCTGAAATAACCACACTTAAAGAAAAATTAACCAAGCTAACAAAACCAAGAAAAAATGTTAATTCCAGATCATGCATTGCAAAAATTAAAAAAAAAAAAAAAAAAAAAAAGAGAGAGAAAGGCAATAAACTTTGCATAACATTTGGTAAAACATACAGAAACCATTTGGTCAGGGCTGGAGAACTCCACATAGCTTTCTTGTCCAGGCCAGCATTTAACCATATGCTTACATGATATTCTGAACTGAGGTGAGTTTAAGAATTTTCCTGAAGTAGGCCTGATGCAACAGTCATAGAAGCTACTGTCATGTTATAGTGTGGATGTCCCAGTGTTTCAGCTTCCACAGAGACAATTTTAGTCCAAGAATTATTTTTTTTCCCCACTTGTTATAGATTTTAACTAATATCTGTGTTTTACAATGGATTTTATAATTTTTAAAGTGTTTATGATTTGAAAAGCTTGTTGCTACACCAGTCAAGGCTGCTAATAGTGTTGGACTGGCAACTTTGAGAAAATGATATTATTGTGATGTTCTACTCCGCAGGAATGGTGTTGAGTGAATTTTTAATGATTTACTAGTTCTACTTGACTGAGCTTGCACCCTGTAAATGGATCATATGATCACTGATCACAAGCTAAACTGCTTTTGTTTCTCACATAGCATGAACCGAGGGTCTGTTGTACAGTACCAGAGGTTCGTGTGCAGCTCTGTGTAAGACAAGGGAAGGTTACATGCAACAGGCAGTTAATGGCTCATACCAGCAAGCCCTCAAATGAGTGGAGCTCATGAGGCTGAATTTTAAAAAGGTAGCTGACCTTGCAGCTGGGAGCTTTAACTGTGTTTTTACCCATTTATACCTAGATAAGTAAACAGTTACTGAACGCTGAAAGGGCCTGAAAGCACTATTTTAGCCAAAGGCTAATCCCCATTCTTTGTGGATGAGAGGACTTAAAACGAAAACAAAACAAACCAAAAATATTCTCTGCTTCAGGTAACACAAAGGTAAAACTGCAATAAACAATTCCATTAATTTTAAACTCAGCGTTGCCTTACCCTCCATTCCTAATGAGTGCTTCAGCCATTAAATACATAATGAATTTTTCTAAAAATGATAGAAACTTTACAGTCACAGCAAAAGGGATAAATACAATATAAACCAAACTAGCTCAGAAAGGTTCATCTCATGTAGATGAAATTAAAACAATAAGTGATCAGCAAAGTGCTAGTTACATAGCTTGAACCTAATAAAAATGTTCATCATTCATGTTGCAGAAAACACAAGTGATATCTAAACATAAGAGACATAAGGCAGTGATCCTCAGCCCTATGCATTCATGTCAGTGTTTAATATTTTTCTCAGTACTGATGTTGAAACTAATGAAAAATTAATGGATTTCTCTGTCACGTGTGGCTATTTCATAGAATAAAGAACTGGAACTAGCTCTGTGAGGAAGGTCAAAAGGTTTTAAGGACAAAGCCAGCTTCTGGGCTAAAGACTTCTTACTCATTTTACAGATCATTCCATGTGAATTTTAGCATACTATCCTAGGTAAAAGGGTTTTTTAGGTTCCCTAGTTTATTCTGTTATTTTTCTCTGCAACCTATGTTTCATCTGTTTTGTAGATAACAGAATAACAATGCCACACTTTCATAACTTTCATAGCTGCCCAGTATTATTCTACGTGCAGAGACAAATACATTTTAAGATACATGATAAACAGATGTTGGAGGAAGAGAAGAAAGGTGAAGGGGGATGTAGCTCTCAGCCACTATGAAGCATACATCATCTCAGTTGAGTGACATGGTAGAAAAAATGCACTCCACAGCTCTCCATTTATTTTCTAGCTGACAGTCTAGGGTCTGATATTTGATGACTTGCTAGTATCCATACGTTGCAAACCTTCTCTTCACTCTAAGTACATGCACTAAACCCTAGAATTTTAAATTCTTCTTTATTTATTCTTCAGTCCATTAATTCAACATAGCAGCAAGATCCCTCCCATCATAAAAGTCAGTATCTTGTACTTCTTAACCCAAAAAGAGCATCAAACTTCCATTCATTATTTTTAAAATCTAGTAGACAACAGCACTCCATTTAAATGAAAGGGCACAAACCTGTACTTCTTGTGTTTAAATTTTGATCATGTAGCAGAATACAACAGTTCCTTTCTCTCTTCAATCTTGCATGTCTGTCTGGAATGCAACCTACAAAGGGAATAGCCCATTCTTGGAAAATCTATTATGGGCACCTAACAAAATCAGGCACCTAAATGCAAGTATTATGTCTGATACTACATGAATAAAAGACAAGTGAGGAGATTGGGAATATGCCTTTCCTAAAGAATTTTAAGTTTTAGTAGAATATAATTGCAGTTTTAAAAGTTTGTCCTCAATCATTTAAGACTACATCATAGATTTTCAACAGGTTAAAAAGAATTCTCAACTGCTTTTCAACTTGAAGAAAAGATCTGTATTCAGGTCAAAACTTTACCTTCACACTGGTCTAACCAAAGTTAGACAGGTTTTAGCTGCAAAGGTGTTAGAAAATATAGAACCTTTAATCCTTTGTCGATCCTTTTGAAAAGAAGCATTCTGCTAAAATACTACTGTAAATAAGGCCTGTTTGGATACAGCTTCTTGACAACATTTACCTATGTGCTTTATGATCATTGCAAAACAGAAACCTTAATAAACACAGGGGGAAGAAGGAACTGTCTTGCTGAAGCATGTGGCAAAGCAACTTGCTGCCACACCTATTATCCGTATGCATTAGAAGCTGTCTGTCTAGACATCAAGAACATGACAAGATTATATGTTTAACTGATGTTTTGCATCGGATTTAATAGGACTATGCCGGCAGGCCTCAACTGGTCCTGAAAGACTGTCCAGATTTTGTGATAAACAAGGACATAGTAAAGCTATGAACAAAGAACTCATAGTCACAAAGCATCCAGAATAAAACAGTTCCGTTTTTACTAAGAGATGTTTAAAGCATCTACACCTCCACTTAAGGCCTAAACTCCTAAAGACAGTAGGAAAATGACTCATCATGGCCACAGTGATATATGAAGTAGAAACAGTCATTAGGATAAAAGAGAAGATGGGGAGAATTTGGAAAGTAGAGTGATCCAACTTAGCTTTAGGGACAAGGCAGAAAATAGCATGTTTAAGAAAGATGAGTGTGTACCTGAGGAAGAGCCTTGACTGGATTCACCTGGGAACTTCTTGGTAATGGTGAGAATAGTGTTCAGAAGCTAAGGACAGACTATGATATAGGAGAAAGGGAAGGTTTTACTAGCACCACTTATACACTTCATTTCCAGCATGGTACCTAAATGCTTAGCCTTAAATTTTGCTTAATACAGATCTTTGTTTTACTAGTAAGACAACCTGATGTTGGGGAATAAGTAAATCAGAGTGTAACTGATTTGAATTTCCACCTTCCCTGAAGGCATTATGAATCTGATGAAGAGAAACTCAACAAAAGCAGTGTTGCAGGCAACCCTGGGGCACCTGCAGTTCAAGATTTCTGTAGGGGTACCTGGGAGCTAGGGAATGCTCCTGGAAAGATGTAAAGACACTCTGCGAGGAGCTGTTTTGACAAGAACCAATAGCTAGAAGGAGTTTCCCCCATGAGTGTCTGAAAGGCCCTTGTACAAGACATAAACAGAAACAGTACCAGCCAGAAGGCAAAAATCTAAAAACTGATAGCATTATTTCACATCAGGAGAACCTGCTGGAATTTGAGCACAGACTTAATTGTTTTGCTGAGCTATCCTACTGTTTACTTTCTAATTAGCTGTAAACTATTTGAATACACTTTGAATACAAAAGATACGATGTCAAAATTCCTTAAATTACCAGATATGTATTAAAACATTCAAAAAAGAAAATTAAAATAACATTTAATGATCAGAAATTAAGAACATTTAAAAATCATTCATTTATTTGAATGTAGTTGCATAAATAATTCAATAACCAGAAGCAATACTTGCTAGCTGTTGTATGATGCCATCCACAGGTTTTTTGATACTTTAACTATTAACAGCAAAACAAAGGCCCTTATATTTAAATTATATTCATCATTCTAATGTAGGTAGAAAATACCATGATACAGAAAAAAGTATCTTGGTTCTAATATAAAATTTTAATAAAGTTTATTAAATTTACGTTGATCCATATGCAGAAATAATTTGTTTACAATTTGAATTGAGACTCAGAAACAAAGCCTAACTCAATAATAAAGAAGACTGGAAAAACAACATCTGTATAGTTATTTGCACATTAAACTATTAAAAATATTAAATGTTGCATGTTGAGTTTGATTTGGAAAAGGATCAAATTATTCCCTTATATGTGTTTGGAGGCTGATTCTGAAAATAAACATGCAACTGTGAGAGCCTGAGGGCATACATGCAGTATCTTGTGGACATAAGTTTTCTGTGCAAAGTGGAACGCAACTGTTTCAGCATCTCACTAGAAAGCAAATGTCTGTTGGTTAGCAGGAGCCTTAATATAACGGAATATCTGGTTTCTGTCTCTAGCTTACTACTAAATCTTTCTGTAGAATCACTAAATTATTTCTGTAAATTAAGGAATTTAATGCTTACCTGGTTGTGGTGTTTCTGGATTCCTAATCAGCCTTGCAAAGTGCTTTGAAATCCATTAAGAAAAGGGCCATGCAAGTTCCATGCATCACAGATACATAATACATTGGCCTTCCAGACTCATGTGAAGTGTTCTATTTCTCTTATCATTTAACTAAAGATGAAAATTCACTACCTATTTGCAGTGATCAGAGGTAGTGCTTCCAAAGAAATATGATTAAAAGAAGAAGAAATGTTATTTTCATTACTTTACAGAAAAGATTAAAAGCCTAACTTTCTTTGCTGATCATTATAAATCAGTACACTGGAAGCACATCTATTTTATTTATAACACATGTTGAACCTTAAAATTAAGTGTTGTACATATAAAAACACTTAAGGTGACAGACACCAACAGGAGACATCACAAGAGGAATTAAAATTGTCAGCCTTTCTTAACATCCCAGGACTTGTAACTGTCATAAAGTAGCCACAAATTGTCAGATTCCTAGAAAATCTATCCCATGAAGCAAGAACAAAGGAAAATAATCACATGGCCACCCTATCCCTTCCATTGCATTTAGCAATCTAATACTTAGAAACAGATGAGTCAAAATCCAGTATCTCAGTGTCTTACACTGAAGGTAACCAGTGATGTTGGACAGCCTCACTTGGGTGCTCATGTACTCTTAGATAACCGGTACCTAAAAATATTTTTGTCAAAATTGCTTTTGAAATGTACATCAGACATCTTTTTTCTCTATCTGAGAAATATGCACCTGAGAGTTTCTACAAATCAAAAGTCCACTTCATTTCTATTCCAAACTGGAGACCATCTCTTCAACAGCAGGGAAGAGAAGGAACAGGAAAGTACTGCCACAGTAATGAGTATGAACAACATTGAGGCATGTGGAAATCAAGCAGATATAACGCTTATATATATTAGACTCGTAAGAGCAGATTTTTCACAGCAAATTGCTCTGTTTAGATACTTTTCCCTTAAAAGTAATTAGAGGGGTAATTAGGGGGTCATTCTATGGAAGAAGTGAATAGAGAGGATCAAAAGTGTACCATGAAACTTCTCCACAAAACATGAAGAAAAATATGGTAGAAATCATCTAATTGTCTCCATTAAATCACATTTCTAAATACATAAGGCACTTAACTATACAGAGTCCAAATCTATCACAGACCAGAGAACTTGAGACAAAGCTGGATGCCCACTTCTCAAATATTTCACCTGAACAACGAAATGAGACAAGGAAGGTGCCAACAGTTCTAGAAACTAGGTATTCCTTGTCATCCATTCGTTTGCCTAACAGAAGGTCCAAAAGACCACAAATCTCCTCCCAAAACATATATGAGCAAGACAATCCACCCACATTTTAAAGCAATTTTCTCCCTTGATGGATCTGGCACACAATGCAATTGTATTTTAGAGTATTCTCTGAAAAAATAACAGTATAGAATACAATAAAAAAGTTTCCTTCTTATTTCTCAAAGTATACCTTTATTCCCAAAATTTAATAACTCTTGTGTTATTTACAGCACAGTTCTTCCCCTCCAAATCTTCCTGTTTACTACAGTGGCTACAGTCTTAGAAGAATGCCACTATTTCTTACTTTATAGTTATAGGGCTGACTCTGCAATATCAAAATGCCTGAGAAGACTAACTACTTAACTGGAAATTTATATATGAGACACATGTTTTTTTAAAAAAAAAGTTCTTACCACTAAGTAAAAAGACTGCTGAGACCCTCAGTATTCTCTTGTAGAAATAACAGTTACGTCTACCCAGAAGGCACTCTAAAGCAAGAAAATAAAGTTAGCACGAGTATATATGTATGTACACTTATGCATAATATGCATAATATGTTATGTTTCCTCATAACATTTATGAGGAAGAAGAGGAAGAAATAAAAAGTTACAAATACACTGTTTTCTTACAATAATAGAAAGTGGATTACCACTAGAATGATATTTTTGGATTTAAGAATGCAATACTAAATACTCTGCTAGGAGCAGTGTCTCACTGAATTTGTATTCTTGCATTATTTGCACATAGGTGTCTAATATGCTTACCAGCTAAGAAGCTCTGCTGGTGTTATAGATGGTTTGAGAAGAAAACATAGACAATGGCACTAAGAGAGAAAAGGCTATAAAAAGATTCAGGATTCCTCCACAGGCAGAAGCAAAAACATCAGCTCCTTTTGCAATTTCACAAAGTGAAACTAGAAAGGCCATTAAAAGAGAGGAAGAAAAAAATGCACCTTCTGAAGAGTCTTAATCAAAGTCTTACATTTAACAGCATTAATGCTAAGTATGCAAACGTTCATCCCACTGATCATTATTGTATCAAGAACTAATTTTCCTCCTTTTAAGAGCTTATATGTCACATCACACCCCTTGGGCCTTCCAGAGATGTATTTAAACGTCTAACAGGGGGAAAAGAAAAGCATTCCAGACAGCCAGGTGTTACTGATTCACCCATTAAAACTTCAGTTATAAAATATCCCACACAATGGTAAAACATTTCAGTCATTAGCCGATCATAAATAGATTAAGATGACATTCTAAATTATTATGACTATATGTGTATAAAATTTACATTGCTCATCACATTATCCCAGGTGTCGGTAACTCTGATTATCTGAAGTTAAAGATGAAGTGCATGTATTATTTGTTCTAAGAACTTAAGGAAAAGAGAGACAAAGCCAGATGTAGAAAATGTAACATTAATCCTGAGACAGAAGAGAACTTCAGATTTGTAACGATGCTCATTCATTTACTATTATATCACTGAAAATGAGGTCTTGTTTCCTTTCATTGTAAGCTTTAAGTCAGCCTTAGTATTTCACACAATGAATGTGAAATAGTAAAAGAAATCAAAGATTTTTAAACCTTATATTTCCTAAACTCTTGTTTTCCAAATAACAAAAATATTTAATGAACATCCAACACTGCACATTTTGATGCCAACTTTAATAACAAAAGACAGATGGACTTTTCAAATTATATTATTCTCTCTCCTTGCAATAGTATGCTATTTACACAAATTTAGTTGCCTATGTACATGAAAATAATTTCTGTGCTTACTTATGTTTTTCTTTATCTACACTGTCAAACAAGATTTGAATTTTATCAATAAAATATATTGCAATTCACTCCCCCCCTTTGGCTTTGGCACATGATCAAATTTATGAGTTAATAAATTAGGGAGCATCACCAGTATTCCCATAACTGTCAATGGGCAAGCTCAACACACAGTCAGTGTGAAGAAATTTGAGTCAACTTAATCTAGAACAGAAAACAGCTGATCTAAATCAAATTACATTGCATTTATTATGAGCTAGAAGTTTGTACTGGACAGTCACTGTCATGCTAGAGATGCACAATGATGCTTTGTGCTAAAAAAAATGCAATTTCACAATTGGATTAAGCCAGTTAAGATGTATTGTCAGCAAGAAAAAAAGTTTTTCTTCCCTCCCCGTCATGCCTGAAATGCATTTTGCACGTAACATGTTGAATCACCTCTCTGAGCATTCTGAAAGTTTGCTAAGAAAAGTAATACATAAATAAGAAGGTTAATTTTCCATCAGGTCAACAAACTAAACTGACCCACTGTAGAGTCATTAGCCAAAAACATGGGTAGAGAAGAGGACCAATTCTTTCAATGGTAGCATAGTCTTAGAACATCCAACAAGGTAAACCAGTATTTGTTTGAAAAACGACAGGAAAGGCACGACACAGCAGTGTGTTGTCTAGTAGTAGACCCACTGGTGACTTGATGCAGAGTCTTACGTTCCACTCCTGGCATTCCTGCTAGCCTCACACTCACTGTTTCATCTCTCCGCACATCTGTTCCCCATTCCAGCATTTGTCAGTCTTGTCTTTGGAATACTCAGTTCATCTATACAAGATTGCTTGTCACTTTGTGTATATACATGATCTACACACACCATGCAAACATATTCTCTAATAGGACCACAGTCTCTAAGTATACAAAAACCAAGAGACTTACCTCTTCAATTTACCCTACTACCAGGCACAGCTTTCCCAACTTTTTGCTTTTTCTACTTTTTGTTTAATTTTAGGAGTGAAATACCGCAAGTTTTGCCATTGAATCCAACAGAAACAGATTTCATTCTTTAATGTTTTTAATGTTCATGATTAGCTAAATATAAACTATTTCAAATACTGTCACCAAGGTTCATAACTCATGAACAGTAATAAATCAGTCAAGACCAAAGCATCAGCATGCTGCAAACATTACTGGTTTATGTTTCAAAAATATGTAAGTAAAAAATGAATTAAAAATTATGAAATCTAGCCAGAACACATCCTTTTTAACATAACTATATCCCAGTTTTCTAGCTATACCACACAACATTATTTTTATTTACCTCAGAGAAAGGCAAAAAGAATGGAATCACTTTCTCCTGCACTTAAGAGAACTGATATGTTCTAGCATGTCTGGTCAAATGTATTAGCTTACTCTTAAGGAATATTAGGATGATATTGACTTCAAAAGACAAGAAATCTACACAGCTCCTGCCAAACACACTCCTTTACCATCTGGGCTTCAGGTTTTTCTGGGTTCCCAGTTCTTTCAAGGCTCTGCCATGTTTTTTACATGGTTTCTTTGCTGTGATACACTATGTTGAGGCTACTATTCACTTCAAAGAAGAAAACTTTGTCTCTGCATGCTAAAGCCTACCTGAACACATTGCTTTGTTTAAAACCCATTCAGAAAAAAAAAAAGTGAACTAAATCTGATAATTAACTCATAATTAGATAGAAGATAAGAGCAGAGAAGAAAAAAGAAAGGGAAAAAAATAGAAGAATAAAAGTAAAAAGAAACAAATAAAAAAGGAAAGAAAAAAGGAAAATGGAAGAAAGGAAGAGAGAGAGAGAGAGAAAAAAAAGAACAAATAATAAAAAAGAAAATCAAAAAGAGAAAAAAGGTTTCAACATGTAGAGAGATTAAAAAAATCCAGAAATAATTTTCCACAAGTAAGAATTTCTTAAGTCATTCTTACAGCCATAAAAACTGAGGCACAAGAAAGTGTTAAGATTTGCAAAATGGAATAGTTCTTGAAACTCAGAATTATATTGGAACCATATTGTTACCTCCCGTTCTGCAAATTTGGTTTATACTAATGTTTACCATTTGGAGCTTGGAAAAATTTATTTTGTCAGATGTGACACTGCACCTGCTTGTAGCATTACACCTACAACATTTTTTCTTAATCCTTATGACTGAGAATAACACTGTAGTGTGGCTTTAAAAACTATGCAAGTAAATAATTCAGAGACTCAAATTAGTACAATCACCAATCACCAGAAAAATGTCCAAAGAAATCTTTATATACTCTTGGCCACAGTTCTTGGCAGACATATTAATAATAAGAACAGACACGAATGCAAGAAAGCCCTCCAGAATACGCACACACGCACACACACACACACACACACAGAGTTTTCTCCAAAAAGCATAGTTGTCTGATACCACAATCTGTCAGAACACTAGTCAAGGAAACACTAATGCCTATATCAAAAAAATTAGAATTCTTCTGTCCTAAACCATCAAATTCTTGCCAAAATTCAACTTCTAAAGGACAGATGCATGTTGAGTGTATTTTTTATTATGTCAGATGCTTTGAAAAGGGTAACTGGAAGTGGACTAGCCTAAATTTAAGAGGATAAAATAGATTAAATTTTTTTCCCGTAGGCAACAAATATGTGCAGCACTGAGCAGCCTTTTCATAACATGTTTTCTGTAATCATAAAATGAAATGGGAGTGTCAGACCTGGACATAAAGAGATCATCTCAATTGCAGATGTGTTGTACAGCCTGAACCAACCCAAGGCATCTGCCTAACATCAGCAGAAGCCAAGCATTCCTTTTTCTTTCTTTAACTACACCTTGTATAGTATCATTTACATTAGGTCTTCCAACCCTTATGGCACATTCTGGTTGTCCTGGTTTCAGCCAGTATAGAGCTTACTTTCCTTGAGCCGGGAGGGAGAACAGCTGGAGGTCCAGGCCCAGATTGGCCACTGGAGTATTCCATATCATGTGACATTATGCTCAGTATACTAAGGAGGCGGGTTTTCTCTCATATCTGCTTCCAGTTGGTGAAGTGGGATCTTTGTTTCTGTTAGGATCACTGCTGGAGGCAGGCTGCATGCTGGTCGCCAGGTGGTAGGCAACCACACTGTGTTACCTGTTCAGACTTCCTATTGTTACTGTTGCTTTGTTATACACTAAACTTGTTACACTAACTTTGTTATGACTAACCTGTTTTTTTTTTCAATCTACAAATTCTCCCTTTTTGTCCCTCCCCTATTTTACACGGGGGGGGGGGGGGGGGTGGGGGGGGGGGGGAGGGCAGGAGGAATGGGAAAAGGGTGGGAAAAGGTAAGTGACTGGTTGTGTGGTGACTGGCTGCCAGCCGAGTTCACACAATGCCCACTGCCTTTCTCTAGGAAAGGTAACTCGGAGCCGGGGGGATCTTGGCAAAAATGACTAGCAAGAGGGCCGGTAATTCACTTTGGTTGCAAGAGGCATTTCACCTCAAGAGCTAATCTTGATTATTCTCCAGTGACTGCCCATTGCATGGGAAATAGCAAACATCCTACAAGGTATTTCAGTACATTTCCCATCTTTTTCCCATTGATGAGAGAGAAGGTAGAATGTGGTACTTAGTACCTGATAAAAAAAAGAGCACTGGTGGCAAGTTGCCCATCTTTTTTCTCTATGAAATTGTTTTTTCCTACAGCTTGAATGCACAGTTTATTATAAATCCCATTTTGCTGACTATACTGTCTTATTTAGAATAAATTTGTCATCATCTGGGGCAAAATGGATTCGTAATCTCAGTAACTGCATATGATAAGCAGGCATTGGTTTAACTGTGATGCCACGAGGTTTTGTTTTCTCAATAAAGTTTACAACTTTGGATAAGAATCATCATGGGGCTTACCCAAAATCCACAAAATTGAGCTTTTTATTTCAAATAAGTTTGGATAAAATCTCACATGCTTTCAAAACCTTATCACAGCAATGTGAAAGAGTAACCATTCCATGAACATGGTCTTCCATTCTATTATTTCACAATTAATACCTTGAGAGGTGGGATATTGAATAGAGGATTTAATTTTGAAATACATCCATTCAGGTTTTGTGCATTTTCCAGCAATTTATCACCTCGCTAAAATTTTAAACTTGGAAATTCAGTTAAAAATTTGTGAAAAAAACCATTCAAATTAATGTAATATTCCTTGTAAGCCACTTTCTTTTTTAAGCTTTCTAGATGATATGGCAAAGACATCTCAGTTTCTATCATTCCGACAGCTAATTCCAAGTGGACTGTCTGTGATGAGAAACGGGTGTGAAAAACTGACCATAAAACATATGCCTAAGTTATACTTCTCATCATTAGGATTTCTAACATCCAAACATCTGTAAAAGCATGCATTTACCTCTCAAGTGCCTTACAAGGTTTTAGTGCTGAGTTATTATAAAGAAATTTAAAGAATAATACCATCCTGAAATTAGGTCTTCTCCCTCTATTTGATCCTGTAATAGGATTATTGTTTTTATCTGTGGTACAGAAATTTATTCCAAGGAATATGATGCATAAACAAAAGATTACAGAATGCAGAAACTGAATTATGAAAAACTTCTCTTCACCACCTCTCTCAATAAAAAAACTAACCTTGGCCTGCCTACTAGAGATGATGAGTGCCTTTGGGGAGAACAGATGGGAGCTGAGGAGCTGCTCAGAGCCCCACAGGAGATATCTGGCATATTGAGAATCTAGGTCTTCTACTATAACAGCAAATGGAGAAAGAGTTTGAATGATAACTCACTCTGTGGCTTATTCTACTTTTCTCATTTTAATGTGTTTACCAACATGGAAGTATTTTTGTAGCAACAGCTGAAAACATTCAGTTTTATTGGGGATTTCATGTTGGACTCCAATCTGATCTAGCATCAAAAGAGTAATAAACTTATCCATCTAAGCCAAGTGAATCATAAGCATTTGATTTTGTTTTTGAAGTACGCATCCCCACAAATCATGGTTTAATACTGATGCAAACAGCTTTGCTGCAATATTTAGCAGGAGCTGCTTCTGAAGCATAGCAAAGGTGTCACTGATAATGCCAATATCTAATCAAACTCAAACCAGGTTGATATTACTAGAAATAGTCTTGGTTTCTATTTTGTATAAGAAAAAAGGATTAGATATAAAATACAAAGTACAAGATGCTACAACTGTTTTCTTTTACTTTTCTATATTTTAACCATTGTAATTAAAATTTAAATGTGTGTGATTAGAAATTGCCTAAAAGTGTGCTTGTTTTTGAACATGATAACAAATCAAGAACTGTAGCTGAACCCAGTAATCCAGTTCAGCCAAGATGAACCAGTAAAAGCTACTCTGAAACGACTCAAAGATTTATGTTTTTTTCTTTTTTGCACACAACACAGGAAGAACACTAGTGACTTCAGTCTCTGGCCTTCTAACCAAGAAAGGACTTGTGAAGGTGAATGGTTTGCAGACGAAGGGGATATAAAAGAGACAAAACCAGGATAAAAATTAAATAAAAAGTAGCTGTCTTAAACTGTAATTGCACTCCTCTGCTGAGCATGCTTTCAGATATATAAATGTGATTTACCATCAGCTTGCAACTACAAATCAGGTCTTAAGAAACACTTGTGCTATGAAATTGTTTAATCTCATCAAGCTCTGCTTTCACAGCAAGCCATAAATCACAAAGTCTTTGTTATCATAGACCTCCATGAGCGCCTCTCAGGCAGGCAATGGATCGTGGGTATATATAATCCTGACTGCACAAACAGTGGGGTCGTCGCAGCCTGAAATACTTTCATAATAGCCACTGTGCAGCTGGTGGAACACAAGCCTATGATGGATATCTCATTTCCTACAGTCGGCATCTATTTCGAGCAAATTATTACCACATAAATTTCTTGTCAACAGAAACGGCCAATTAATTAAGTTAAAAATTTACTCGTGATCACATCTACAAACCAAATAGAACTGCAAGGCAATTTTACAGTTACTGAATATACTGCAGGTCAGTTTAATGAATAATTTTTAACTTTGTCATAAACTCAAAGACGGTCTAATATCTTGAGGAACCTGACTGGAGAGCAGCTGCCAACAGATTTACACAAAATATATTTATGCAGATTTTGATTGCTGACATCTGGGGACAGAAATAAACCTCATACAATTACAGAAGCTTCACAGGACTATGAAATTCGCTCCTTAAAAATACGCGAGTTTCCTCTAAAACACTGTATTTAAATGTGGATAGTGCTGAAAGGGATACCAAATTGTTGTTGGGACAAAAATGTCTCATTATCAAAGCTAAGAACTATACTAAATACAACACTGTCGATCAGGCTTGCTTTAAAAATTACTTTGGTTTTGAGATTCTAAAAGTACATTTTGCATGTGTATTTATCACATACACACAAAAACATACAAAGTCGTCATAATTAAGTGGGTGGAGATAACTGGATGTTTCCTCACCCACGACAATGAATAAAAGTTATTCTTTCCAAGGTGTCTTCACATCAGTTAAAACACTGTCAGCAGTGCCAAAGAAAATTTAGAACTATGCCCTCCATACAAATCAAAGTGGGCAGATTGACAGAGGCATGAATACAGCTACTTACTTTGGGTTATTATAGACATAAAACTGGTCTGCATGAGAACATGCACATTTGTAAGTACTTCATAATTTTTATTTTAACCTTCTTTCACCCTCTTCCCCTTTCCACACATTCTTCCTGAAGTGAAAGCAAATGTATACTGGTCACAGATAACTATGAGACGAAATAGCCTTTTCCAACAGATAAAAAACAGAGTATTAATTAAAATATGGAGTGACTTTTGCCTCTATGTAGATGGTTCACTTTTATTAAAGGTAGGCAATTACCCTAAGTAACAACAAAGAAGATGGTTTGACAGTGGTGGTGATGTGACTTTTTTTTTTTTTTTAATTTGTATGCTATTCTTTTAGTCTGCCTTCATTAAAATTAAGATATAAATATTACATCTTTCATTAATATATAATGAATCAGCTGTAAAAATCTTTGAAAGGTTAATAATTAATGGTGTAAGCAACCCAAAAAAGCAGAAATTCTTCATCATACAATTCCAAGTGGGGGAAAAAGATGCCTAATAAAGAAAAGTCAAATAAACCATTCTGGAAATACCACCTCCCCGTTATTCTGCCCATTGCAAAGAGTTAGAGTAAATAGGTAGGCCTTATAGAATAACTTAAAGTACAGTTATGGCGGAGTAGTTCAGGAAGTAAGCATGGCTAGTCCAAACTGGAAAAAAAAAGTACTCTTAATTATACCAAGGGAAATTCAAATCTAAAACCTACACTAATTGTACCTGTGGCAGAATGGGAAATCATGGTAGAAAACATCTGGAAAAGGTTGATCACTCAAGGGTGACATCAAAACTATTTGTGGAGTTTCGAAGTTGAAAAGCTCTTTTCACTGTATTTAGAGATCACAGAGGTGTCACAGGGCAACAGTGAAGAAGGCCTCTGTGTCCTTGCTGTAGCCCTCTGTGTCTGGAGAGGAGGTGACCACTACTGCTTGTTCAAGAAGGTATAGATGGGGTAAGTTCCTGGAATGCAGGTTAGAGCTAAAGGAGAGGGGGATAATCAGCCATCAGGGAATCTGCAACAGAAAAAGATTGGCAGATCATTGAGAACACTAGCCAGGCCTTAAAGATGACAGAAAGCAAGTCCCCAACCAATGCCCAAGGTGTCCATGGGGGACTGTATGTATTTGCTAGAATCTAAAAAGCCAACAAGAGACGAGCCTGCAGAAGACCTGCTCCAAAGAATGCATTGGGCATAGGGAGAATTATGTAGACAAATTTAATCTAATTTTATGTGGTTTAATTCCTGAATTGCTTTATTCCATCTTCATTTTTCTAACTTATGATCTAACAAAACTATGGGATTCACAAACTGATAGATTTTCTTGAGGGGAACTCTATGAAAGGAAGGAAAGAAAATTTCCATCAAAGTTCTGATGGAGTTAAGAACCCATCAAAGCCAAGGAACAAGATGCTGAGGTGCAAAGTGCTGCAAAGATGAAGATTTTTTATGGCAAAGCTGACCAAAATTAATTTCCACATCACTTGGAGAGCAAAATCACATAGGAACAGTGCCATTCATATGCAGCTACACAAGTTCACAAGACAAGTGAACTTTTTCTCACAGTTTGAACTAAAAGGTAGAACTAGGACTTTCTCCATATTGTTGAGCTCTTTTTTGCCTTTGTGGTTTTTTTGTTGTTTTTTTTTTGTTTGTTTTTTAAATGCTATAAAGCTACACTCTTAACCTTAACTGGAGGTCTAATGGTTCTGATCAAAGACAATGTGTGGAGGGTGGGAAGTCTGAAGGACAGTTGTTTTCATTTTAAGGGCAGTTGTTTTCATTTTCTTTTGAAGAAGAGTCAGTTTGGTTTATTTTAGACCTTTTCCTGAGAGTTATACTAGTCTGACATGAATTGTGAACTCTTCTAATGACTGATTCAAGACATTTTTTCTTTTCAGAGAGAGAAAGAAAAAATAAAACAAAAAACAAACACAAAGTCTAGGAGATAGATGGCTTATGGTGTTTGGAACAATCTTCAAATAGTATACAAGAAAAACATTTAAAAGTATTTTCCATTTAGCAAAGAATAATGTAAGAATAATAAAACACTTAAATACCCCTCACTGTCTATCCCTATTTCTAAAGTGGATAGATGTTTTTCTGAAGAAAGACTTCATAATGTACTTCAAAACAAGCAGACTCTTTAGTATCTTTCTGAACTTGCATTTCTGAAATTAGTTGTGAAACCTGTTCAAAAATATTATGTAAATATTCTCAATTTTCTAGAAATGGTTGCAAAGGAATACAAGGTTAAGTTTTACTTTAGTTACTATCAAACAACCAGGTACCTCTATGTAAAGGGTTTTTTTACACTTCTATATGGAGAAAATGGAATTTTTCAGTACAAAATGGGAAATAGCTAAAGAAGAAAACAAGGGGCAAAAAAAGTAGATGCAAACTATACAACCAAACAGTCACAAAATTTTGGGAAGACAATACCAATAAAAGACCCTCCCAAAAACTAAGAACAAAATTTCCATGAAAAAATGTTTTTATTAATTCAGAGTGATTATGCTGAAAAATATCTTAGACTTGCTTAAGATTGAGTATGCATGATTTAAAAATCTTTTATCAAGACAGTTGCAAAATAGACAACTACCATACTCTAGCATCAAGGAAAAAACTGCCAGCTTTTCAGGTTAAACCTTGTAAACTGGGGAGGGTGTGAAGGGGTGAGGGGTTGGTATTCTCCATCCAAACTACACTATGTTGGTAAACATTAAAGTACTACTTGTGCAGTAGATAAACTTTTTTATCATCATTACTATTATTATTTCACTTAACATCCACAACTTGATACAATGTTACTTAGTAGGCTTTGAGTATCCCAAGAGACACTGACCATCCACTGAATGTTTTGGGCATTCAAGGTTTCTGGAAGAATTTGTGAAATCCTTAAAGAAAATCTAGAAAAAAAAAAATATTGGGGAAAAGATGCAGAATTCTGTGCACTTGGTAATTACTACAACTACATTGAGCTACTTAAATACTTTAGAGGAAAAAAAAATGGAGATGACTTCACAGATCATAGAAGAGTGTTCTTTATCACATTCTCTGCTTTGGAAGTGCAGTTAAAGGAAATTGTCATATTCTGCATCATGTTTACATGTGGGATCCTTCTACTTGCCAGAATGAGCATATAATTTGGCTTAACAATATTTTTCTAAAATAACAATTTGGCTGAAATTTTATTAAACTGTATGGTGTCTTCCCCTCACACTATAGTCATGAGAGCCATCAAAAATAACCGTACTTACCAAACCACAATATAAATCCCAGATTTTATTAACTGATCTCCTACCAATGACACTATATTTTACCACAACAAAGTGAAAACACCAAGAAAGAGAAGCATATGAACACAAAATCATCTAATCCTTTCCCACCACTCCTTAAGAAGAAAAAAATTGAATGACCAATTAATTGAGGACAATCTACATATTCACTTCTAATGATGCCATATGCAAACTCACTCAAAATTCAAAACACTGAATACATTAAATTCTATATTGCAGTATTTAATTTGTATCTATACAATAGCAAAAGCATCCCAAATTTGACTTTTTAGTCTTCCTTCCTAAACTATAAGATGACTACAGAGGATTCATGCTACTAAAGTTCTTGAAGAATGAGGTAAACTTAAAAGGCTGTGTCCCTAAGGTACCATCCAAAATCAAATGACATCTGTACTTGCAGTTTTAAGTATTATATTTTCCTTGTTAAGATCTCTGTGAAACATTCTCCTCCTCTGCTCATTATTCTTTTCATTTGTCCACATTTGAGTGTTTTACTATGGCAGGAGCATTAATTCTGCCAGGAATTTTTTTTTTAAACTGCATGTAGGTAGAATTCAAGTCTCTTACACACAAACTCTGTTTTATAAGACACAAAGTAGGCCCAAAACAAGCAATAGATGCCCAGATACTTAGGTATTTTCCTATCTGAATAAGAACTGATTTTGTCCATTAGGAGACAATAGAAAAAGGAATGAGGAACAAGAAATGTGACCTTATTAATACACAGGGTTTTGGCAAGTACTCATTCTTTGTAAATTAAAAATACATTTGTTCTAGTTATCCATTAATTTCTTTTCAAGTTTTAGCAATGTTATTAAAGTGTCATTAAAACTACAGTAATATTACTGAATAAACTGGATAAAATTATTAGAGCACCACATCTTTTTCTGTTCTGAACATGGTTATTATATTTAATGAGGCACTTATATGATGAGATCCTATGATTAGTATCACTGTGTACCTAGATTGTAAGATCACCTACAAGTACCAGTAAAATTTCCATGCCTTCACTAGGTAATCATTATACCCAGACAGAAGGAAGGACAGTGTCTGTTCCAGAGACCTAGAAGCTAAATCTTTCATGTTACAGAAGTCTCTCCATGCAGGAGTATAAGATAATACACTATGTAACAGCCATTTAGTGATGATGTTGAATATAGAAGTATGGAGCTCAAAGTCCTGGCAGAATAGAAGAAAAACACAGAATGAGAAACTACTTATGTGATGTTACTGGATCAATTTACTGAAGGTCTCTTAAGATTCATTAGTGTCCTAATGCCTCAAGTAAAAGCATGCCAGAGATTAATTGAAAGTAACACAGGTAATGCCCATTTTTATAAAGAATTTTAAAAAGTAGTTGATAGAAACAGTCGCACACTTATTTCTAGATGGTAACTGCATTCCATTGAAGAACACTATTTTGAGGTAAGGTAATGTAATACAAAACACCATTTCTGGAGATACTGTTGTGAGCAGAACAGTCTTGTTTTGATTAATTATTCAGTCTGGTAAAATTACAGCTTGTTTAAAGGAGCACAAGCAATCTTTCAGAATGCTTCACTTCCTTCTTTATACATAAGAATAATTCATTCCAGGTGTAAGTTTACTTAATTAAGATGCAGTACCCCATCTTTCTCCATCAGAGTGGATAAATTTAAACCCACAAAAAGAATTACACAAATCAAAAATTGGCATTATAGTGCTGAGCTCTGACACAGTCTGTGCAAGCTAAAAAAAAAAAAAGGGAAGGTAGACAGAGGGAATATACCACACAGAAATTCTTTTCACTGACCAAACTAATAGAGAAGCAATATGTTAAGCAGTTTATGTAATTTGTGCTGTATTATTAATAATCAGTATTCCTTTGCTTTCAAGAGTGTTCATATTTGTTGTGTTTTATGTTCTTCTAGTAATGTCACAGGCCCCTTCTCTTTTGTTGTGAAGCACTGAGGAGACCAAGAAGCTAGGTCCTTGAGGACTACAACATGATGGTGGTATCCTTACAGGCAGTACAACAGGACTTTGTCATCATGGCAGAGGTATATAAAAAGACCCCAAACAGTCAAGAAACAGATGCCCATGCTGAACTAGGTGGTGCAAAAATTGGCCCTGACTTTTACATCTTTTCTAAACCCACTTTTTTTATGTTCCCCACTGAGGTCCTGTGATGTGACTTCTCAGATAATGTGAAGAGGAGACACTCTGTGGAAGGAAGAAACATAGAAGAATGATACTGGTGCAGATACAGAACCATTAAATATAGTCTTGTCCTATTCAGTAGCATTTGAGTGTACATAAACTGTCTTCTCCTCAGAAACTTAAGTCCAACTTAACTGATCATCCCCCTACTGATATATATGAATGACAGCAAAAGCTATTTGCTGATTATCACTTTTTAAAAATTGCCTAAATGATGTATTTTTGCATTTGACAGATTGTTAAAATGCAATTCTAAACTTATAATTAGCCATGTGTAATAATAGTTTAGAATTTATAGGTAGCATTGACAAAGTACTTACAACCACTAGAACACAGGCAAGCAACTAGGAGAAGCAGGATTTCTTCAGGTTCTATCAGAAAAACCACCACAATATATGGTACATCTAACCCAACTAGAAACCCAATAGCTGCTATGTAAATACCACATCCATTTTCAAGCTTGCAGATTAACTGAGGCCAAACTAGACATTTTCAGAAAATGTAATTTTTTAAATTACTGCACACATTTTTTTGCTTTTCATCATGATACTTATTGAAGAAGCAATGGCTCACAAATTATTTCAATAACTGTTTTAGGAAAAAGTTACGATTAACTTTCTCCTTCCTAGGAAAAAGATACTAGTACAAAAAGAAAAAAAGACCAAGCACCCCCCCCAACCATCAGCTTAGGGAGGAGGAGATGGAACAAAAACATCCTTCCAAACAACTTAGGCCACGTTGGAGTTTACTTTTTTGTTTAATTTCAGTGACTTAAATCATGAGGAACTTTCTACAGTTAGAGACGGAGGTAAAGGAGTAACCCATATAAACTCAGAAAAGGCAGTATAGTCTTTGCTTATTCTGTAAGAGTTTAAGATATAGCCTATTAATCATTTTACATAGCATTGTTGAAATATTTTATTAGTTGTATTAATGATATTATTTATTATAGTACATTTTTAACGTTACCAGATTTTAAAAGTTTATTAATACATTTGCTAGTAAATCTATAATAAACAAAATTAGCTGTGAACAAATTAAAATGTTGAAATATTAGGCTTCCATTAGGCTACATTTTTTCTACCACAGTCTCCTAATATTATATGTAAGCCATTAACAAATATGTACCTAGAAGGATTTTAAAAGAATTATACAAATTAATATGGCCTACTTAATACTTCATTTATTTTGTTACTGTTATACACCTTGTATGACAACCCTACCCACCTGAACAAAGACTATTGGCAACTATAAGGAAACAGGAAAAAGACTGTTAGAGAAAGACACTCCAAAAAAAGAAAAAAGCCAAGATTGACTTGCAGTCCTCTTGTAAGAATATTTTGCAGCTACTTTAAACAGATCTAAGATAAACTAACTGTCCACAACTACAACTCAGAATACCACTGCCTTCAGGTCATTTCTTTCTCTTTCCATGTAGAAATATATGTTCCCAAAGTAGTACTTAGAGCACAACACCTAAGGATAAACTGAAATTTTCAGTCATGAAACCAGGACTTATATATGTTGCTGTTAATTAAGAATGTAAAGTATATTCCATAAAATTCAAATATACACTCCTTGATCACAGAATGAACTGGTTATTAATGCATATGTAAACTGCTGTTTAATTTATAAATTAGAGTGAATCTTTAAAATAATTACCTGTCATTCTACTGCTCTAGCCTCCCTATCTTGTTTATAAATTGTCTTCATCTGAAGATTATCTGAACACATTTCATAATCAAATTTTCTGAAACAGTTTTGGGTGTCTTGGGTTTTTTTTTGGTTTTTTTGGTTTTTTTTATCCTACTGAAGAAAAAAATCCCAGGGCAAAATGTAATTTAATGTTAAATTATGTTTGAAGATTAAATTACTCGAATGTTAACAACTGACAATAATATATATAACGAGAATGCAAACATATCCCTAGAACTGATCATTCATAAACAAACTCAGAGATTAAACATAGCCTTTGCAGAAAACAAAACACTGAGTAAAGCAGGAAAATGCAAACTTTAATTCTGATCTATTTTGATGCACTGAACTTGCTATATGAGATCTGTGATTGATGACCAAAAAAAATACTCTCACCCTATTGTCAGAGAGAACGAAACAAAAACAGAAAGAAAATTTTAAAACCCAGTTAAGCAACCACTTATCAATTGCACTAGGTTGAAGACACTCTCCTAGCTACTCCAAGACACAATAAACTACCTCTGAACAATCTCCTTTTCCCCAGCAGCTTGTGATTCAGTAGTAACAGGAATAAATTGTTGCTTGGCAATGGAAATACTATCCATTATTTTTGACCCTGCCACATACTCCTATTTAGCTTTTGGCTATTTTAAAGATTGTAGTGGAATACAGCCCTTTTCATACTGGAGAACTCAACTCCTAGAAGATTCTTAGAAAAGATTAGGGCTGTCAGGGGATACACTTCAACATGGTATCATCTTAAAGATTGATTAGCAATAGCTGGACATAAAAAAAGTGATTTTTAATGAGAGTGAATAGTAAACAATACACTGGGCTCATGCAAATTTTCATAGGACACAGGAGTAATTCAGAGATGAACGACAAGTCAAATAACAGCAGGCCAGATTCAAATGGTGCAAATATAACCAATAGATCTGATGTGTACTGTGCACTACTACTCAGCATCAGTATTAAGTGGCAATCTCCAGGGATGATTGCTTTCAACACATGAACCTTGACCTCAAAGAGCAGAGATAAAGCTTTACAAGAAAGGCAGGAATGGGAATTGTAAAAATATGTAGAATTAGCATCCAGTAATACTGTAAAATAAACTCACAGTTCTTAGGACATTAATGTAAATCTGTGGCCTTTCAGAACCTAGAAGTCAGTAGAAGTATTATTTAATATTTTCAGAAAAAATCTAAAGAGGAGTAAGCAATAAAACCTATAATTACTAACCATAAATAAAGTAGAAATAAGCATGATGCAGTGTCCAAACAAAATAATAATCACATGTGTGCATTGTGAAGGGAGGAAATAGGGCAGTAAAATGAATAACCAGGCTTCAAGACATGAAGTCAGAGATTTCCCTGATGTAACAAAGGTTTAAGGACACTTTGTTGATTTACTTTGTGACAGGCTGACATTCTTGTAAGCATAATGCTCCAAAGCTCATTTCAGCAGTTTTAAGAAGTATGGCAATTTTTCCTGATTTATGGCTGGTTTATGGTAGCTGGAAATGGACGTAGTCATTGCAGCCATAGTTTGAAATGAAGTTAAGTGATGTCCTTGATGCAGTCCCTGTGTCAAAAATGAAAACTATGAAAAAAAGGAAAATGATTAAATACACCTTGATAATTTAGCCCAGTGGGAAAAAGGGCAAAGGGAGAACATGATTCGTAGCGCAAGCAAAGATACTTTTTGAAGAAGTAAATTCAAGACTGGTAATACATAATGGCTAAGTTTTCAGAGGTCAGCAATCAAAGCCATCAAAAGAGTGGCTCACAAAAATTATTACAACAAATGCATTACATTGAAGTTATGCATATGCATTCTGTTTGTTTGTTTTCTTTAACCACACTAAGTTTTCATTTACTCCCTCAGCTGCTCTAGAAAAGAGCAGTTAGATCAGGACACAAGCAATACACTCCTCAGATTAGGCATCCAGATCCAGAGCAGACTTCTTAAAGTTTCTCTATGTAAATTAACAGCTTTTGAATAAGAGTTTCTGAAAGGGACATGGAAGTGATCAAGCAAGCCAGAAAAATATATTTTCATTTAGTTCACTTACTTGTTTTTCCTCAATAATTTATTAAAAAATATCCAATTAATATACATTGGAACTAAGAGATTGTGGGTCTATATTTGAAAGTTACTCAGTATCAGCCAGTATATCCATTTAAACCAAGAGGATTAGAATATCATAACAGTCAAGTTTAAGGTGTCATTAAAAGGAACTACTAGTTGTTTAATCCATTACCTGTGAACTTATTAAGTATTTTTTTCAGATTCAAAACATCCCCAGTATGAATACAAATATGAGAGATGGGGGAAATATTTCAATCAGAAAAAAATCATGATCTCCACATGAAAGCTGTGAAAGTCAAGAAGTGTGCAACTGCATGAAATGACTTAAGGGATAACTGTCACTGGAATTAATACAGTTTGAATGTTTAAAAATTACAACAGATTCCTTTATATTTTAAAGGCTGTCGGATTCCTGCTGTGAAAGCTTAATGTTCTTCCATTTGATGGAAAGTTGTAGTTGTTTCAGTATACAATTGAGTAATGCTTGTTTAATGGATTGGAATGGTCAACAAGTGTCATAGATATAAGCACAAAAGGTTAAGTTAGGAGTAGTGTATTTATTCCCTTTTCTGTTGATATGTTGTAAACTAGCCATCAGAGAGGATGGTGAAAGGCAATGAGATGAGAACTTAAATACACAATCTAAAGAAAAGAATAATAAAGTAAAATACAATGCAAAAAAGAAAACTTGAAGGACATCCTACAGAAAAAGACAGAATTACAGCTGGAGTTCACAGATCAAAATTTCTTGCTGCTTCATTTGCATAACAGCCTACCTGGGCTTATAAAAATTTTTTAAGTGTTAGGGAGTAAACCAAAATCCAAGATCATAAAAATTACTACAGATAGGACATTCTTCAAGATTCCTTATGCAGCTACCATCAAGCTTTAAGAAATCACAAGAAAATACCAGCTGAAGGTACCTCTCTTGACTAACATCCCACACTGGCTTTCAAATAAGCCTCTCCAGCACAACCCCAAAATGAAGCAGAGTTAGAAACTAGCTATTTAATTATGTTAAATACTTAATATAGAAGGATTCTATGCAATACCATATAAAAAAAAATCACATAGATGGGTTTCTCACCTCCATGTTTTTTTTTCCTGGAATCTGTTTACCTTTAATACATACACTTCTAAATGATTTACCCACTACAGCTTTCAAATACAATGTTCCTGGAAAGACAGGGCAGCATCTAATAACATCATGCTTCTTTTTAAATTAGTATTTATTCGTTTAAGGTATATTTATTGGAAAATATATTCAAGAATTCTGGCAAAATTGATAAAACTAGTTGTGTTCTCTAATGAAAAATTTTAAAAACTGTATATAGAGGAAAAAAAAGTTCTGCAAATTCTAACAATTATTCAACACTGCCTATCCAGACACTACTCTGTGTGTGTATTATACAGATACAGAATATAAAACAAAGTTCTCCACCTCTCAGTTGTCTAAAAAGAGGGAATGTCCACAAGAGGGAATACTGAGTCTTCAGCACCAATTACTTTTCTCTACATATCCTGTTACATTGGTGTACTTACCAACATGACACAGTGTGTCAACTTCATTACTGGAAGAGAGACTCAGGTATTCTACTGTGATACGCAGTTTGATGTGCTTTGAAGATAAAAATCCGTAAACATTGCTTTCCTTTTAACACTTCATGACCAAACAGCTACAAAAGTCAAATTCCTTGCACACAGACACCAATATGAAACAAACAAAACTAAGATTCTCTTGTCCCTCTTTCTTTAACTTCCTATGTCAAGTATTACTTCACTAGAAAACTATCAAGTCATCATCAGCTGTGGTTACACCAGAACAAACACTTCATTTAGAATAAAGATTACAATAAAATGAACTTAATATGGCGAACTTTTGAAACCAGCCTTGGCAGGAATACAGTTTTCATTTACAGTCTGAGATTAATAGCTAAGAAATAAAACTACAAAGATACGAGCTTGTTGGCCTTCCAACTTTTAAGACTTTTAATGGGTGAATTTTAAAAGAAAGAAGAAAGAAAAGAAAACCTAAATGTTAAAATCTGTCTTGGCAAAGCTTGAAGTACAGGGTTAGATTTTTAAAGCTTGTGATATAATCAAACCAAAGAAAAACAATGAGACCAATGAATCTCTGTACTCAAGAACATAGCCAAAACATGGATCATATATTCACAATATGGAGCAAGTAAAATCTAAACTCAGGTCTGATTTTTATTGCTCAAATTAGAAGAAAAGTGCCCCAATCAAACTCAGGCTCCACATCTGAATTTAAACTCAAGTTTTGACTTGAAGCAGGGAGGATGGCTGCTCAGATGCAAACAAGATAGCCTAGAGAGCTGACTTTTGTGAAATTTTCATCTCTGTACATCATCACCATACAAAATATTGGGATTTTCACATCTGACTTCAAATCAAGTTTATATCTAATCTGGTAACCATTTCTACTGGTCAAATCAATTATTTATATATTTAAAATATACAGAAAACCAGGATACAGGAATCATTGTTACCCAGACAACATACAGAGATGAAGAGAGAAAGAGCACATGAACAAAAGACACAAGCGAGCACAAGAAAGAGAGGGCATGTGAGGGGGACAGAGGAGAAGAGAGAGGGAAGAGAGAGGACAAGCAAAAGTGATAGAGAGAAAGCATGCAGGCAAGTGAAAAAGCACATGAGAATTAGAAAGAGCATGTGCAAGAGCATGAAAAGGAGGGAGGAAAGAAGAGGAAAGGGAACAAGAAAGGATATAAAGCGGAAGTTGGGAGAGGGAGGGCAAGAGAAGAAGGGGTAAAAAGCACTTAAGAGAATAAGTTGTTTTGATAAAATCTAATTGAAAGTTTGTCTGGTAGAGCCAGATATGGATCATACATTTTCTTTCTACAAAGCCCAGTACCTTAATTATTTTCTCTCCATATGGCATACAGCCAAAATGATGAAATGAGTCATGTGGCCCTGATGGACCAGTACCCAGTTTTACTGAGCTTTACACATTGCATATTTTCTTTATTTCAACTCAGCATGGTTTGCATCCAGCTTTTTTGTTTTAGTAATTTCAATGTAATTTAATCTCTTATATTTTTTATTCAATCCATAATATTATGTTTTATTGAGACCAGTACACTTTTTAATCAATTCTCTTATCTGCTTTATACAATTTGTTACAATGTATATATTATGCTATGTTTTGCTTATTTCAGTAGGAGGTATATCAGTTTTGCTGTATGTTACTATAAGCCCTCAGCATGTTGTATCCATTTCTTCATCTGATTCATCCATTGTCATGTGTTCTAGCACGTCATTATCTGTTTTGATATGGTTTTATATCCTGGTTCTAATTATTTTTAGTGTTGTATTTATGTGACTTGGTTTTCATCTGCTCCTGCATTAATTTTCTGTAAGCTGCTTCATATTTAAAGAGCAGTGAGGTAAAATATAATGTGGTTACTTTAAAAAGCATGAACATTTACAATTTAGTCTTTATAAAGAATGATTCCTAGAAGACACAATGGTGTGCTCTTGAATCCATTTGAATTGCATCTGAATTTCTAAATGTCATATTCAGTGGGAGTTAAGACTGTAATGTCTCTTTGGAAAACTATAGGAGACTATTCTAGTCTCCTATATATAATATATAGGAATTGTCTCCTATATATTACATTTCACCCTTATATTATCTATGCTCTTTCATTAATTTAAGGAATAATAAGCAGAATTCCATTTCACAAGGAAATAAAAGAGCAAACTCCAAGCATTTAAAGAACATAACTCTTCATTTACAGAATATAATCCCTGCAAATCAGGACATATTATTTTGAAACAGTTCTATGTTATTTAGCCTTTAGATTTGAAATATTAGCAAAATGTAGATTCCTTCTCTTTTTCTATATTTGTTTAGTTTTGAGGGGAGGAAATTTGGCCATATTTGAGGGATTTTTTGCACACATGAGAAGTAGAAATTTAAAATCTCTGCCTCTTTTTATTAAAAAGCATTTGAGATTCTAAGAATAATTTGACTCAGAAGGCAGGAGTATAATAAATTTTTAACTATCAACATAAGTATTAAAAACTATAATGTTAATAGTGAAAATCAGTATAAAATCAAAATGAATTTGCCATTTAAGTAGAAGATGAACTTTGGCCTTATCTGCAGATACGTCCCTGTATTTGGGAATGAATAGATGGACTGCAAGACCATCAGACTCAAAGCAGAGGTTGTTTTTCGTATGTCTTTGCATAAATAAGAAACACTTGCATGTATTACCTCTAACAAATGGTAAAGTACTTCCTGCTATGTATCCTTCTGGCTTGCCATTAATTATCCTGGGCAATGCCACAAAGTGGACTGACTCCACATTGCTCTTTATCCCAATCATGTTTTTCCATGTTTAAAAAATGCTGGTTCCATCTTCCTGGGAACTGACTGGCCTGCTCATCAAAATGAAGCAATTTAAGTTACCAATTTTGCCACAGCCTGTCCTTTTCTTTCTTTTTAATTTATTATATTATTTAGATTTACAGCTGCTGACCTGGATCATCCAGAGAATTTTCAGTCTCCCAACAGGGAGGGGATGACTTGAGTCTCTTTCCTTCCTCACCATTTATTATACCTTTCCTCTCCTGTTTCAGAGAACTACTGTATGATCTATCTGTCAAGAAAAATGGAGAAAGGGCAAGTCCTTAAAGAATATATAGGGAGTTTCAATTTCCACTCTATGTTCAATCTGTGAAAGTTTGTAAGACAATGTCAGTGTACTAAAAGCAGACAAAATTCCAGCACTTCAGTCTGTTCAGATTTGTAGGACAATGTTTCTGATGTCGAAGCAAGTAATTTCATAAGACATTTAACTATGAGAGTTTTTATACCTGTGCAAAGGATGTATAAAAGTATGAGGACCTCAGCATGAAGACCACATACTACAAAAAATTGGTTTGACTTTTGCTTGAGAATTTAGATAATGCTCAGGTCTTACTGGTGTGATCTTCACAGAAAGTAACATTTTCTATTTAACACAAGTAACATAACGCTTCCTAAATTTTCATATTTCTGAAAGGTGGAGAGGTGATGGAACAGAACTACACTCTTTTTACAACAGACACACATAGGAGCACCCCAAATAATACCTGACCCCTCAGCTCTTTGTTCTAATAATATGAAAAACATTGTTTTGGCTCAATCAACATATTTTTCAGCTACAGATCTACATGTTTAACACATATTAAGTGTGTGTATGAGGGTATCATACAGCATGTAGATTACATTACACCATTCATAAATGTTAGCATTCAGTTAGACTACAGTACATTTGGAGACACTCCACCAGTTTTATTTACACTGAATGACAAACAACCAAGAGCTGGGGCTGTGCATGTTATTTACTTGCCTCCAGTATTAGGATATAATGTGCACTGTTGATGAGACACATTTGGGACTATATAGCATGATACCCATGTTCTAGGATCACATTAATAAATCTAATTTTAGATTTTCTTTTTTAAAAAACGTTTGTATGTGCTTGCATAAACATACACTCTGCATGCTCCGATTCTGTGCATCAGTTTTCAAACCGGGGCAAAAATTTTTACAGCTGACATCCATACCACTCAAGCATAGTTTATAATGGAAATTCTGACACCAAGCTAACTGTGGTGGCCTGAAAAATGCTCATATAAAAAAAAAAACAAAACAAAACAAAGGTTCCTCAAAATAAACTACATGAAGTTCAAAACTCATATTAAAAACATACGAACCTGAAATAATTTTATTGATAACTATATTCTGAGAACTCAAACAATCAAGAGAGTGAGATTTTGAGAGTCATGACTTTTTAAGATTTGCTTTGAAAAATACAAATTCTGTAGGGTGTCTAGCCTAACAGCTCTTTTGTATTTGCAAAACCTATATGCCGTTTTTATGTCATGCATTGTGGCTATTGGTATGCACAGACACATTCTAATATTCTCCCCCACAACAAAAGCCATCATTCTGGCAAAAGGAGACAGGAAAATCTAACACTCTCCTACCATGACCAAGATGGTAAGAGCTGCTGCAGTTGCCAAATACGATACACAAAACATTTAATTTATAATAGTTAGAACTTGGCCCTTGACCAAGCCCAAAGAACTATGTCTTATTTCACTTGCTCTTGAATATGTCTCTTTCAGAGATAAATGACTGTGCTGTTTGCCAGTTCTCTCCTCTGTTTGGCGTTTTGTTTAGCTCCGCTTGTGACAAGCCAAGAGTTGATGCATCTGCTTGAATGTGTAATATACATCTTTGGTCAACTTAGCTTTTTTCCTTGACAATATTATGTCAAACAATCACATCACAACTGGCTCTGATCTCTTTGTTGTTAGCTAATAAATTAAAGAGTATTTATTATCTGCAATCCTTTTTTCCCTTTTAATGGTGACACATTTGTGGTGAATTACAGGGCAGCTTTATAAACTAGGCTGTGGGCCAGTATCAGCCCCTGCGTTCATGTGAATGTTCCCTCTCCCACTTGGCCTCCCAGCCTGGTGGTAAATCAAGGCAGCTGTCACAGCACACTAAGTTAGTGTGCGTCATTGGGGAGAGCAGGAAGCGATGGGGGTATAATTCTGTCCATCAAACTAATATGTTATATCAGTAGCTTTGTAATCTTCTGCTATAAGTTATGGGAAGTGACACCTAAGAATTCACTTTGAAAGCAATGTGTTCCTCAGACTTTAAGCCAAAACAGACCCAATCTGCAGCAAGAGTTCCTCTGTTTATATGAGTGGATTTGTAGCAACTAGCCGCCCCATCACTATCAATGCAGCAGTATTTTACACATTCCACTGCAAGCCTCTCTCTGTTTACAGTCTTTGCAGCAGAATTTGTAAACTTTTAAAGCATGATTTCTTCCCTTCTCCTTTTTTACCCTTGCTTTAACCTCCAGTAGCAGGATAGATAAATATACTCCTTGAATGTTATCATGACAAAGTGAACTCCTGACAGATAGGAATGAATGGGAGACCTATTTCCCTTGTCCATACCCCCTTCAACCTTTGCCTTGACAAATGTGGGAAATAGCCACATAGGACAGGAGAAGAATACACACAGCACTATGATAGGAATGTCAGCTTTTTTGTTAAATGTTCACATGATACTGAAAGAAATCAGTGAAGATAACCTCAAATAGGAAGCCTGTTTTCTAAACAGCTTCACAGAGATCCAATTCACACTGTATCTCCCCTAAAAGGATGGCTTATTTTCAGTGACTATTTGTAATGCTTTTGAAGACCAAAAAAAAGAGGAACTTGGACTCAATTAAGTGTTTTTGTGAGGTGTGATTTGATCTGAAAAAAGCCTATGGGGCATCTTCAAAGAGTCTAAACCAGACAAGCATGTCCCACAACCCTAGCACGCTGAAATCAAAGATGCATGCTAAAGACATTAAATATCTTTACGCTCTTTGCCAAACTAATTTAAAGAAGATTTAGTATTAAACCCCACAGAAGTTTTCTTCAATATTCTCTGTAATCAATAGTAAACGTAAAGAAAAGCACTAGAAAAAAGTAGCCTTTTCATCCTGGAGGCTATTACCATATAGAAACCACTTCTTGGGAATATCTAACTTCACTTAGTCTTAACACACAGAGCACTATCATTGTCTCATCAAACACTGATTCAGCTTTCTATCAATGAATGCAGTTTACAGTAGATTTTAAACCACATTCAGGACACTTAAAGGTACTTCTGATTCCATTAATCTGTGCAATACACAAATGTTTTAGCTTTCATTTCAAAGTCAACTTGAAAATCATGAATGATATTTCACAGGATCACAAGGCATACCACATTGACTGAAACCTTAAGAAATCTTCTGTTTAATAGTATCAGGTCTTGTACACATGCCTTAAAAATTTGAAAATGTGTATGTCAGACTTAGTTAAACATTAATAAATGAAACATTTTATCTTGAAAGTAATCTACTTATAATCCATTTTTCTTTTATCTGTTCATCCCAGATAATTAAAGCAGCACTGAGTTGGGGTCTCTCCTCTTTAATAACATTTCAAAAATATATATCAAAATTTTCTTCTGCTTGTAACCACCATGATCTGAACAAAACTGTCGAGTTTAAAAAAGTCTAATTAAACCCACAGTTAATGGGATTTAAAATAAAAAAGATTCATTATCACATGGGAGGCGGGAAATTGTAATTAACATGTTTGCACCCATCATCAGACCATACATCTGTACAGCTGATGGCAAGACAGGCAGTGCTATGCTTTTCATGTGGGATTTACTCACTTGGCCCCTTTCTTGCACTCTTGCCTGCTGCATTTCTATCCCACTTTTTTAAAGGTCCAGATCTTACTGTATAACTTCACATTTCAGAGTGCCAAAAAAAAATGTCTAATTCACTATTTACCTGTTACTGGGGGGGGAGGCAGGGGCGAAACAGAGCTATGTAGAGATGACAGGGCTAGACTGCAACAAAATCTCCATTATTTAGAGGGTTTCTGCATTGATGTCTATTTTGCTAGAAATCATCTGTCCATGATGCCTTTCACCACATCTCTCCTTTACATGACCCATTCAACATATAGGTGTATGCCAGCATTAAGATATCATTTATTAGAGCTTGTTCCATGCTACAACGATCTCAAATATTCACCATCACGTGGTTATTTTTGTTTGGAAAATGGAGTTGTAGCTGTAATACACTGGCCATAAGCAACCACTCCCTCAATAAAGTATCCAGTGCCTGGACAGAACAGAACCTGAAGGTCTTCCACTTCATGGTTTTTCTGCAGAGGCAGCTAAAACTCTAGTAGTTTTAGCCCATCTACCAGGAATAAATCTCTCATAAAGGCATTCTACAAATACCTTTGCTAAAGATAGACCATGACACCCCAGATCTTGCAAACACGAGGCATGAACAATGAAAGGAAAATATCTCTGATCTCTTGACTGATCAAGAACATCTCCCTACAAAGAAAGCTAATGGTTAGAGTTTGGAAACCATGCTCAAAGTTCCAATAGACTCTTTCCTTCTTCCTTCTACACCAGTTCAGCCTTCTCTGAACAAACCCTCTTGCAGCTGCCGAGGACTAAGCCTCAGGTAAGGTTATTTGTCAAAGTACTGTAAAAAAATTGAATCAAGCCCTTGTCATATTTTTCAGTCAAAGGTAATTTTTCCCACCTGTGACTGCTGACTAAGGTGTCTGTTCTGAATACCTCAAGTGCAGCTCTGCCAGTATAGCCATTAACACATTCATTGTTCCCCACTGCTGGATAATAACTGTATTTCTCAAGTCACCTACAAAAATTATAGCAGTTGCACCAGGTTGGCCACCTGAGATTTGGCAATGAAATAGCTTGCTCCTGTTTTCATGAGTACTTATGTAAAGCCATATAAAAATTCATCCAGAGTTCAGGGTATATCAGAGATACAGACTGTCAGTACACAAAGCTAACACTTGGACTGAATCATCCATCACTAGCTAAGCACTCAGAAACCAAGTAAAACACATTTTATACAGACAGGGCAGAGTCCTGTAACTTCCCTACTACACAACCTCCTAAAACCAAATGTCACTGTATTCATCAGAAAGTTGTTGGATTTTTTCTTCCTCTCTGCATACACTTTGACTAGAATTTTTAAAGAGCATAGGGGAGTGGAACAGTCAAATTTCACTGAAAATGAGCACAAAGTGGATAGCTCATCCACTCAGCCTCTTTTGGAATTCCTTGCTTTCACTTCTATCTAGCATTTGGGACATTCAGAAATAAATAACAAACAAAAAAGAGTATTTTCAAATAAATAAAATTAAGACTACATCTGACACCAGTATGCACAAATCTAATCCAGCATTTTAGAAGTAAAACATTAATATGGTTCCAGCTGATGCAGACTCCAAAATCATATTCCTTCAGCAAGCTATTTGACCACGCAGACTTGGTCACACAGGCTATGCTTGAAAGGATTTGTCCAGCTGCCTCAAACAAGTCTTAAAATTCTGCAGGCTAAGGTGACAACATGCTAAACCTTATCCTAGGAAATATTACAAATTTCAGTTACTTGTAAGACACTTGGCTTTTCTAACTTAGTGGTCATTGCTTTTTCTTGTCCTTTGTTAAGAAAGAGGACAAACAAAAGAAAGAGAAATTACAGAATAACTACTTTTATCTTTTAGCAGTAATATAGGACTAATATCCAGTTTTGAGACAGATGCGAGAATATTAATTAAAAGCAAACTTCAAGGCATCTTATATGTGTCTTCCTAGAGAAACAAATTTTTGCTTTTTTTCCCCCAAATACAACCAAAAATTATCACCTGACCCAAATTTTCATTGCATTTTGGATAGTTAACAATGGCAGTTCCCCCAGCTATTATATATAGTTAATAAATTTAAAGGCAAAACACTTAATTATGTAAGATATTGTAAAACAAACATTTGGTGAAAAATATCATATCAAATGATTAAAAAAAACCCCACATTAAAAAAAGTTTTCATTTTGCAGCTTCTTTAACAGCTTTTTCACAATGATACTAATTTAAAGAATATGTCAATGAAAATTTCTTCAGCAGTTATAATTTTTGAAGTAAATATGAAAATTTATATTACAAATTCATGATAAGAGATGACAATGTTTAGCACCACCAGCGAATAATTTTCAGGACACATTTCACTATAAGTTTCTAAATTGAAACTGATTCTTTTCTACTAGTCACTAGGCTGAATAAATAGTTTACTTATTCTATATTGATTAAGATTGCTCTCTCTTTAGCTATATGCAAAGACATTTAGGGATTTTCTTTTCCCAATCAATTAGAAGCTCTGCTCTGTTTCTGTTCACTATTTTAAGTGAAGAGAAAAATATCTGAAGTTATTTCTCTGTTGTAAATGATTGTCTTTTTCACATTTACACCCATCTTGTTTCAATCTTACACACTCTTTGAGACTGTATTACAATGACAATCTCCTTTCCTTAATATAAACAGAAAGTGCTAGAAAGAACAAACATCAGCTGAACTAATCCTTCACTCCACAGTTCTTTTGCAGACTGAGTATTCCTAAGCTAACTTTTCTTATTTATAAAAAGCGTCGCAGGCTCCACAGGGATAACAGAGCATACTGGATCACAACTCCATAGTAAGATTTGGGATTTTGATCACTTCTGCTCTACCCTTTTGTACAAATTTCAGTCCTAGAAAAGCAAAACAAAATCCCATGGTTCCACCCCAGTCAGACAGCCAACAGGCTTACGAGAGAGTTTGTTTGAAAAAGCACTCCTCAGTACGTGGAATGAAGACTGTTCAAGTATCATTGGATTTTGGAGATGAGGGGCGTTGTCTTCCACATATCTCCACATCTCATCACTGTAAGAAATGGCAAATGAATTTAAACTGAGCTTCAGGTTGCACTTATAAACAGACTGTTTCTCTGGAAGTGTTTAATTAATACACTGCCATTTGTTAGTTTTCTGAATCTTTACTGCTGTTTTAAATGGGACATAAGCAGTCATGACCTTTTATGTCTGATGTCAGAGAAATGAAAAGGCCCAGCAATAACCGGAGTTTACATTGGCTGCATTTTCCCGTCCAGAGTTAAATACACACTATATCCTGCACACCATACATTCTTGAAGGCTTAAGATGCGATTGAAGCCCTCCTTGTGTGAAGAAAACAGGTAACAGCTGTGAAACTGTGGAGCAGTTCCAACAGGGACTTCTGCTTCCTCATAGAGCCCTGCTCAATGAATTACAATTATAGTATCTCTATGGTTGTCAAACAACTACTTACTTTAAAAACACCAGCTGTACTATGCTACCTTTTCTTCTTTTCTTGTTGCAAAACTTATCAAACAACTAAATTATTGTGTATTCTTCAGTGAAAGGCTGACCTGGAAACTTTGAAGAAGATTACAAGAAAACAAAACAAGTCAACTTGTAGTTGCTCTATATACACTAGCTAAAATTATCTAATTCTTCTATGCTTAATGTTCAGCAGCTGAATAAAATAGTCTGTATTTGAGAGGACAAAAGTACCCATTTGATGTCTTTTGGGATTGCGTGGCTTTATCTATGCAAAAATATAATTGTCAAATCTATCAAAGATTCGATTACCATGACAGCTTTTCACATGCCAGCTATATGCCAGTTTTCATAAACTTCTACAAAGAATGCTTACTTTTCCCCCCCCTTGTTTAATGTCTCCAGAATATATAACCTAACAACATAGAAATCCAAGGGAAAAACAGAAAGATGAATAAAGTAATAATAATAATAATAATAATAAAGACTTATTTTTTAGGGGTTCAATTTTATATTTTTAACAGCAGAAAAAACAGTACTCTTTTCATTTATACCTTCCACAGGATTTCTAAGAGTAAAAATAATGTAACAGGCAAATTACTGTTCTGTTACAACTGGGATTCTGATTAAACACACCATTATTATCAGGTACTTGAAGGAAGACACAAATTCTAGGATGAAAATTAAAATCTCTGCGGAAGGCATTCCACCAACATGATTACCTTTTTTTTGAAAACCCAAACCTTCATCAGTTTATATGGAACAGTATTCAGTACAATCATCCCTAGGTTTGATCAATTCCAACTGCTTCTTAGAAGCAATCTTGAGCTGTTTCCATACAAATTTGATCTGAAACCAAAATTTTTCCGTGTTAGCTTTGGGTATCTATGAATTGCCTACAAGTGGCTATTTCGTTTCCTTAAGACCCATTCAAAACTCACCCTGTGTGCTGGGCACATTTTTCACAGGGAAAACAAAGCATGGTTTTACTCTCATTATGGAACAAGATCTAAATAGGATGACACGGTTTCAACTAACCTGCACCTGTTTCTTCAAATGTATTTCTAACATTCAAGTTTCTCAAACTCAGCTTTAGATGGTATTTTTCTTCATTTTCTATTTTTTCTTCAACTCCATGCTCGGATGTTTCCCTCTTCATTTCTCAACCCACCCTTTTTTTTAATACCTTCCTTTGCACTATTTCAGAAGGCAAGCAGGTGACAAGTTTTTTGAGAATGACAATTTACTTTTCAGCAGTCAAATTGACAGCCCTGGGACAGAGTGCTGGTGAAAACTGATAATGCTAAAACTTGCCAACAGATTTACACAAAGCATTAAAAAGATGTATTTTACCCACAGAGTGTTTAAAAAGTTTACTTCCTATAAAAGACAAATCATACCTTGGAATGATTTACTAATAATTTGTGATTAAAGTCTGCTTCATTTCATGTCCCATCAAGTCAGTCAAGATCAAAAGGCTCTCTTCACTTGCTATACAAGGCTCAAACCAGCAGACCCTTTCTGTGGAAACTCTCCATGAACATGTCCAGAGACTCTCTGAGACTATTTTGAGCCATTATTAATCCTTCCCAAGTCATATCTATGAAGAGCATTTAAACTTTTCACATTCCCACCCACTCATCTGGCAGTGACAGTATTTTGTGTAAGGAACCTGTAGCTCAAGCATTTGTCCAGTTTGTTATCTTTGAAACTCAGGATTTCAACATTTCTTCTAAATATCTTTTTAGCGATCAAATATTTTATATAAATTAATCTATTCCAAATCTCTTCTTCCAACAAAGTATTATCCACCAAACAGAATGAAAATAGCCCACAGATTTTTTTTCAGTACTGAAATACTTGAGTAACTTTTGGACATGGGTAGAGACATGACTGTAGACCCATCAGCTTTGCTAAGTGTGAAGAGTATCATGTATCTGAGCACAGAGCACACAACTAGCAGAGCAGCACAACAGTAATTGCACAGCCCAGTGTGAGCCCTTTCTAACCACAGGGCAAGAACTTTTCATTTCCCATTATAAATATTATAAGGGTTTCAAGTCTCAGTTGAGCACAGAAATGCTTTGTGGTCATTTGGAAACAAATGCTGATAGATGCTTAGCAAGCACTGATCTCAACACACTTCATTTGAGATTCAGCACCTATCAGGATGAGAGCATTTTTGCATAGCCTGAGAGTTCACAATCTGTCAGTCTGTATCTGAAGCAACTTCAGAAGACGTTGAGTCTATGGTCTTAGTCAGTGCTTGAAGAAGATGAGAACTGTGTTTCTCTACCCATAAAGAATCTGACAATACAGTGGAAATTTTACATTCATTTTTCATGAAACCGCAAAGTAGTTAGGTTCTAAAAAAAGCGCCTGGTTTTATAGTCCCTGTAATATTATTTCACTGTTTGCCATGATGCCACTGCACTTTCAAATAATTTGAACTGCTCACTGCTAGAATGATGTTTACATTACAACAGCAAGTCTATATCTCTTCCCATCCTACATTCAAATACCACTAAAACAATCACCTATTCTTGTTCACATTAGACTCACATTACATCTGTACCCACAACTACAAAGGAGCTGGAGAGCTTCTCCATGCTGAACATACACTGGAAGATAAAAGATAAATCTTTATAGAGCTCTAGCTAATTTGGACTAGCTTCATGAAAATAGACACTGTTCCAAAAAAGAGAAAGAAAAAAAAATGGGTGGGGAGGAGAGGGATGGAGGTAGATCTATATTTTGAAGTGCTTTATCCCATCCCACTTCAGCTTCTGTTGTTGCTTTCCATGCTTCCATGAAAATTAAAAGAACAAATGCTCCATAAGATTGTCATTGGATTCCCACAAAATTCTTACTCTGACTTCCATTAAATAGAATTAAAAGAGTTACCAGAATCAGCAAATGAAGAAACCTAATACCATCTTCTTGAATTAAATTTGGTTAACATCATCAAAATTAAAGTTGGAAATCATCCCATGTTAAAATTGGAAGCAACTGTCATATTTTTCTTTTGTTACAATAATATTTTTTAGAGTTTTCAACAGAAATAATACTCATGCATAGAGCATAATATTGCATTTTAACCAACAAGTATAGAGCCATTTTAATCTCTGAAGGCAACAGTAAACAGTGTAGGCAGGGGTTCTACTTAACCCACACACTCTGCTAATACACTTTAGATAACAGGCCAGTGCATTTAAATAAAATCCTGATTCAATTTAATAGTATTTCTTACAAAGCTTTATCTAATTATATTAGTCAATCTTTATTACTAGGCTCACAAGTGCAGAGAACCCTATTATAATCCTTCTTTCTAATGATCTCTTTGCTATCATAGTAATAACACTCAGCTATAAATTAATCATCTGTTTGCAATCATGAGTAAACATCAACTCAATTAACAATTGATAAATAAACAGTCGACTCTGGAGGCTATTTCCATTATAAATGTGAGTACTGAGGGATTCAGTGCAGCTTTGCTGTTTAACTCAAAAGAGAATTTCTGTGTATTCAGAAATATCTGTTCTGCACAGTTTAAATCAAACGTGTTACATGAGCTGAGCAGGTTTCCCACTGTAATGGTGCCACCCACCTTTTGTGCTGCTAAGTGTGGGGGAGGACACTGTCTGTCTTTTCCAGGGATTCCTTTGTTCCTCTCAGACTAAACACAAGGTGAAGCTAACGTATAGAACTGTTTGTTTCTCCTGTTAGAACTGCTTAGTAAGCTTTTTCCTTGCTAAGCATTCAGCTAATTTCTGAGCCCAATGCTAGATCACAATTTTCCCTCTTTGATTATTTTTTTTTCTCATTTCAGTTTATTTTTTTTCCCTTTGGTGCAAGTGAATAGACATTACTAGAGTGACTGTGAAAAGTGGGGAAAACATTTTCTCTACTTCCCTACCCTGACCTGAAAGCAGAAGCTTACTTAGCATGCCCCTTACTTGGTTTCAGTTTACAGATTTTGTCTCTTAGAGTGCAATGACAAGTGAGTCATCCCACAAACTCAAGGACATCAAACGATCTCAATGACCAAATATTCTGACCTGAGCTGGAATAGAGGACTTTCACCACAGTGCCTCCTGTCTATCCATTGTTCTACATCTCCATTTCTCCCATAACATTCCTGCTAAATTTCTACATCAAATTTTCTCATTTCTTCTATATATAAACTTGAAACACTGACAGCTCTCTAGAAGATAACAGAAATTCTTGAGGATGACATAAATTCCTGAGGATAACATAAATTCTTAAGGTAAACACTACAGCTTGCCTTCAGTTTCTGGAAGCTGAAATAAACTGCAATCCTGCAGAAGACTCAGAAATGACCAAGTGAAGGCAAAACACTTCTGTCTGAAAACCGGTACACAGCAGATGGACCCACATAATCTGACCCAATGCCAAGGGCTGATCTGGCACAAAGGTGCCTCTCAGACACCTGCCTTCTACAGCCTGGGCCAGCATCTGCCCAGGAATATGTTCCTGTTTCGGCATCAAAACCCATTTTCTGCTGTTGTCAATTCTCTGGTTTTTGTGGACAGACACCTAGGCCACAAGAAAAGGGAAAAAAAAACCAAAACCAAAACCCACAGAAAAGAAACACCACACAAATAAAAAAGACAGAAAACAACTACTTTCAAAAAGAATGTAAATTCTTACAGGAAAAATGTAGCAGTATGTGTGCAATCTGACAGGACAAACACAGACTACAAGAGGAGAATTTGGAGGAAACAGAAGAAAACCTGTCTGTTCATGGCTGGGCTAGGTGATACATAATCTATATATCAATAAGAATAGGTTATTTTTTAGCAATGCTCTTTTCAGATTATTTCCCTTTCCTAATACATAAAATATTCCAGTCTTGGTGAATATCTATTTTCAGCTCTAGAGCCAGCACCCAAACATACTTCATACTTATCCTGCCCTGGAAACACTCTCTCGAATGAAAGACTAGTTTCTTTGGGAACTCTCTATCTTGACTAACGACAAGTGAGTTACCAAAGAGACTTGCATTGAATAAACACATGCTTTGACCATAGTACATAAAGAATTCTTAATGTTGCTTTGAGGGAAAGAGATAGTGATTATTCTTATTTTCACATGCAGGTCTATGATGAGTCTACCATCTGTGATATCTTTGACTTCATGACTGCATGTTTTCATAAACTGTGGAACACTCTGTAAGGATATGCCTGGTCTGTCCTCCAACAAATATTTCCCCAGCCAGCATCACTTCAGTCACTCCTAATATTTGTCCTAGCTCCTCCTTTCAGTTTTAGACCTTGTTGGAGCATTTTTAAAGCTGCTTTTTTGCAATCCTTTCCATCTCCTGTACCAAAAAGACCAGCATTTTTCAAAATACCAAGCAGTAGGAGCCTAGAGAGATTCATGTAAGGAACAAACCAAGATGATGACTATTCATAAGACTTTTGAGGATGGAAACTAGGCCTGAAATCATGTAATCCCTAACAAGCCCTGATTGCAGTTTTTATGTGGTTGTGACTATTTTATAACCCACAAATTACAGGGGGAAAAATATCTTTTTAAATCAAAGAAAAAAGTCATCATGTCTATTAAGTATTCTGTTAAAGTTGTGTTTCTTCATGAACACAAACATCACAAAATAAAAATGATGAGGTTAATAAGAAACTCACCAGTCTTAAAAAGTAAGAGTAGAAACGATAAATAAGGTATAGAATTTTTTGTTGTTGCTTTGGGTTGGCTTTTTTTCAACTTTAATGACGTCAGCACTCTCTTCTCCTGCTAGATGACAAATCCCCATGTCAGTACTACATAAAATGTCCATTAGGAACCCTGACTGATCTTATATTTCTGACATTCTAACTTCTTGTAAAATAAATTGATAGACCCATGTAATACATGGTAGTTAGCAAGCCATTCAGATAAAGTATTTTTAAAAACTTACTTCTAAATTGACACTCTGCAAAGCTCAGAAAAGTAAACCAAAACTTGGACAGAAAACCTATTGATTCAGGATCTAGTGCTGTAAGTCCTCCAAGCTCACAAGTTCCTAGTGAATAAAAATTCAGTCCCACTGAAGAATTACTTCCATAGCATGCTCTTAACACATGGGGAACCAAAAGTGCTTATCCCTAAAATGGAAATTATCAGTAAGGGTAATTCATAGGGTCAGATCCTGCAAAAGAAGCTTATCTTATGTAGTCCAGAAATACACTCAGTTTGAAGCCAGTTCTATGAGCAAAAGTCTGATCCAGAGTTGTGAGATAGCCAGAAACTTAAGCATATACTTAAGAAAGTAATTTTCCTAAATGTAATGAATCAATATGAATCAATACCATATTTAAAACCACAGTGTGTGTGTCCCCCTTTTTTTTTTTATTCCACTGCAGCTTTCTGAAGATAAAGGTGTTCTAATGTGAGTGTTTAGCTGTACTGATTTCCATAAGTTACCCTGTGAAATAGGAGTCATTATGGATGATGACATTCCATTTTCCCTGATATGGGAGATATACGGCATATGACTTGATCCACATAAACTGAGATGTTCAATGATGCAAGAATTTCATAACTTCTAAGGAATTCTTATTCTTTCTGCAACACTGAATGAACTGGAATTATACTAATCTTCCATTGTCTTATCCTACATCGTTAACAAGTGCTAAAGATGGCAGTGGACATTTTATTCATGCATTAGTTTTTTACCCTACAATAACTTGGAAGACAGTTATTATCAAGTGCACAGTTACAAAGTCTATGTATTAATATGAGAATTTCAGAATTCAAAGAAGTGACATGACAATAATAAGCAAGCATTGAGCACAAGCACAGGTGGCCATTGACCAAAGAACTGAATACATGCTCTTCCCATCAGTTATTAGAAGGAAAGAAACTTAAGCAAAACAACTTTAGTCCTAGTGAAGTAACAGTGTCTACAGTAGCAGAATTCCTTATCAGAAAATTTAAGAGCAAAATGATGCTGTCTTTGAAAAAAACACCGAGTCTGAGACATCTGGGTGTGAATTCAGTATGTTCCACTACAGACACTAACAAAACCACAGAAAATCTGATCAGGAGAGCATAACAGAGGAATACACTTTCACAGAAGAGTTTGGTTTAACCGAGAAACTAAGTCAAAAGGAGAGTTGTGTCCATGGGAAAGCAGCAAAGGCCTTACATGAGAAATAATACCTGAAAAGGATCAGATCTTTGAATCCAGGTTAAATATAATGAGTATTCAGGACCAAGAAAAATCCAAAGCCAGAAGTTACAGGCAGACAATATTACTTGACTAGAACTTTACCACTTAGACAAAAGGAGTTTACTCTTGGAATTATTTCAAAATGTGCATCTGTTTGTGCCAATTACCATATACATATAATCCTAATGAGAGCCACTGGAAACCTTTTTTTTCCTCTCAAAGGTCTAGTCCTGTGACAGACTCAATTTACTTGCAAGTTCCTAGTCATCAGTACAGTTCTTGAAGCCTAAGACACTTGGCTTCCAAGAACTCCTTTTCCTATAGAATAATATGCAGATTATACACATTCCCAGTTTGAGTTATATTGAAAATGATGTCTTGAAAATAAACAAAAAAGAAATCTACAAAGCCCTGTGCAGAGACCTGTGCAGATGCTTTAAAGATCTTGCTGATACAGATTTCACTGCATTGCTAAAAACTTTTAATGCAGTTAACAGCTTTTAAAATGCCTTTCCTAAATTTTTTTTTTTCAGAATTAAGGAATACTTTTTAGAAATAAACTCATTCTATGTAGAGGTTATACCAATTCTTTAAGCTACAGATAAATCTACCACAACCTATTGAGACATATCTTCAGTGTGACTTTTCATACTGAATTAAGAGTCAGATACAGTGAGAGAGTATCCTACCCTAAAGCCCTCTGTAATTAGATGGGTAGAAGCCTGCAAATATGGGAATAAAGATTTAACCTCAGTAAGATTCAATAGTTTGTAACAGCTATAAATATCTCTACCTTCCAAAAAAACCACACTGGAAATTCTTACACAGTCTACTGCAGAACACCCACAAGATTATTTTTTTTTTAATTATTTCTCCTCAGACTTTTGCTAAATATTTCAGTCAAGAAGCAGCTATGCCATTAAACATTTGGAGGTGGGAGGGGGTAGTAATGAAGCTTATGCAAACATAGTTGACGATTCCTCCATTCAGGGCTGGATTTAAAGTAATGATATAACAATCCCAAAACCTAAAATCTTTTTACATTAATAACTCACAGAGATTAATTTCAACAGCCTATATATACATACATAAATATGAATAGAGACCACACTGTATTCCTAAATGCTCATTAAGCTATGTTATCTTAGCTACAGCACCACATATAGATGGAATCTACTGAAGCTACTGGCTTAGAGGTCAGGCTAGAAATCTCAACATTTTTGTTTCCAGTACTTCAAAAGAAGCAAGCCATGCTCCTCAGTATGTCTTATTTGAATAAAGGTTATTACCACCTTACTACACAAGTTGTCAGATGGTCTTGTCTCTTCACTTTCCCCAGGAACTTTTTCTGTCTGCAGTCTCTTCCACCTTTTACTTTAATCATCACTGTTTCTCCTCTGGCTGTGGATAATATCAGCTGACTGAGGAAATTTTACACAGCTTTGAAAGGGGTAAGATTCGTGGTCATTCTATCCTCATCCTGAACAAGGCTCCACAGCCTTGAGCCAGCTGCTGAGAAAGCTCTGTCTGTTGCTCTCACAAGCATCATCCTTAAGGTTGACAGTTTCATAGTTCCTGTGAAACGTAGCTGTCAAGGGAATCTGTCACTACAGTAGGAAAAGAGCAATTTCTTAGATAGTTTGAGCCAGTTCCATGGAGGGCTTTGAAAATTATGGGGAAAAAATGTGAATTTAACCCAATATTCCAGCAGCAATAAGGGTGGGGACCAGCAGTTGAGTGTAGTCCCAGAGACAAAGTGTCACCAGTCTTTACTGCTTATAATTACAAGAGAATGGTTTCTCTTGTGACATACAGGCTCCTACTTTAAACCCAAATTAGGAAATATGCAGGTCTACTGGCATAAAGCCAGACATATTTCTGTATATTTGAGTCTCTCAGAAAGGGTCCAAGGGAATTTGGCATAGTTCTTATTATGTGAGACCCTGCAACATTTTAATCCCTATTTTGGTTCTGTTACAGAAAGAGAAAACACACACATTTACTGCTCACATCTTGTCTACAATAGAAAGACTTTAGATACTTAAAGTATACTGGTAGAATGAAAAATTAGACAATTCCTCTTGCATGCCTGTAGTTGCATATTGAGTTGAACTTCCACATAAGAGAGGAAATAAGCTACATTGACATGTCATATTGAGTTAACTCCTTCCATACCATAGAAGGAATAAACTATATTGATATAAGTCTTTTTCAAATTGATCAACTGTATCTACCCTAGGTTCAGTCCAGTTTATTCCCACAGCATCTCCTGGGCCTTGCTGGTTCCAAGCATATAACTCTCCGCTAGCACAAGCAGACAGAACAGCTACATATGACAGTTGAGAATCTAGCAGATGTATTTATTTTGATCATTCATTTTCTACTCTGTTACTATACTGATAGGAAAAAAAAAAAAAAAAAAGTTGCTCTTTCCCAATCCAACACTGTGGTGACTGTACAGCCACAAATATAATGTAAATAAAATCTAACATCTAATTCTCCACAGCACATCCTTTTTATTACAGTGGCATTTCTGATAACAGGAATTATAGCTACATGGAGACTTCTTGTTCCCCACTAAAAGTGCGATATCTCTGAGAGCAGATGATGGTTTTATTACAAAAACTTTTTGTAGTTTGAAAAGAGCAGTAGTAAAAGTTAGTTTAAGGCTTTTATGACTTCTTTTGTTCAGAGGAAAATAAGGGAGGAAAAACATTGGTGATGTATGAAAAGATTGCTTGTTTACAATCAGCACACAGATCCTTGCCGTTTTCATGAAAGGAAAGGAAACCAGCAGGAGAATTACAATACGGAGCACCTCCCAGGATCTCTTTCGGCGTTCTCCCCATTTGTGTATGAAGCAACAAGGCAGCTGTTGAACAAGTACTATCAACAAAGCAATCTTCTAGCCCTTTGATTTAGGCTATTCATATCTTCTGCCCTGAAATAAAATGACTTTCACAATTAAAACACCGAAATCAATGCTGTATCTATTGTCATGTCTGCAGGAGAAAAGCTTTAATTACAACCCTAGTTAGATAACACAATCATTACACCTCCTTAATCTCAAATATAAAACCAGTACCCTTTGAGTTCTATGCCACCCTTTCTTTGATTTTTTTTATGTGAATGGCTTTTTATCTGAGCACTTTAATTTGCATGCCTTTGCTGCGAGGCAGCTCCCCGTGATATGTTAATTGCAGAGTGCTTTAAGTACTAAAAGATTAACATAAAACCCTTTGCAAACAAGCTAATAGTTTATGATAATTTTTGCATGGCCTTTGTCTGTCTATCACTGGATTGCCTCTAGCTGTAATTTTATAAAGAAGCTGTAAAATATCATTTAAACAAGTTCATTTACACATAATTATTACCAGAATCACATTATTCAATTTAGATACTCCAGCCTATTAACAATCCATGAACTAAAATGTAATTAAACTGTTTTCCTTTTATGAACCTATTCATTACAATGTGTGGGAGATGGATCTCTCAGTTTCACTGAAAATTTCAGCATTTTGTTGTTGGAATTGACAAGTCTGGCACTCATTCTGTGCTTTTAATTATATTAAAAGTATTTCAAGACAGCTAAGATAAAGAATACTTTTAGAAAAGAATATGTAGAAATGCCAAAGTGGTGTCATCCAAAACCATGTTTATTTCACCCCACACGTTTGCACCTTTTTATTAGAGAAAATAAAACCAGGATACATAATTTCAATTAAAAGCTCTCAAGTTTTTAAGTTTTTGAAGAAACATTTGGAAAAAATATGTTTATCACTAACAAGATTGTTTAAGTATTTTAATTACAGTTCTAGTCTGAAACTTTACACTACAGGGACTTGGCACTGTGCAGCTGTTGATATTCCCCTTTAATAAAGATCATCTTATCTCAAAAACTGATTACACTTCAACAAAGACTAAAATTTATGTAAACTTCTCATTTGTCCACCATGAACTGTAAGAGTTGCCTTAATGGGCCCAGAGACTAACTGGCATTCACTCACTCAGATTGTCAGAACACCCTCATAACAATCAAAAGATGCTATACTTAGCCTTTCACAAGGCATGGGTATCAGGCCCTGTTCACTTATTGTATTTTTATCCCCATTATCTCAATTTATCAAAGGAAGAATCTGATCTGGGTAGGGAAAGCCTCAGTCTTTGCTCAACGAGAGAAAATGCAGACCCTCTTACATAAAGCACACATGCTGGAAGAAATTGAATGGAAACCTAACATGGGTAATTTGCCCTGATGATGAAAAATATTTTTATCAGAAACATACAAATCAGCCTAACACTAAGCATCTCCTTAGATCTTTGAGGACAGTAGCCAACACATACAAATATACTCCCGAGGAAGACAAAAAAGGTGAATGGAGCCCATAAAATACTAACTACCCCCAAGTTTCAATTTTCTCACACCTGTGTTAGAATAGAGAACTTATTCAAAATTCCAGCTGGGAATTAGAAGGTTCCATTCTTAAGATAAACACAGGTTAGAGGTACAGCGCAGATGAGGAACAGAACAAAAATCAAGTAATTCTTGTAACATGCTTCATGCTCAGGTACTTCTTTTACTTATGGTGACCCCATCCAAAATCCATCCTCTACAAATTTACCTAATGTCTGATGCCTACCTTTTCAGTAGAATAAAAAAGCTGCAACTTAACTGCATTATTGATACTTCTCTTAAGCACAGGTATGAAAATACGGGCCTTAACAAATTTGTTAATGTTCCATTGATATAAAAAAAAAAAAAAAGATAAGCTTTTGCTCAAAGCACAGAATAATCACATAATAATACTAATAAGAAAAATGCTAGCAGAAATTACTATGAGAGTAAGATGCTCTACAGACAAATTTTGTTGCAAAATAGGATAGATAAGAAAACTCTGATAGATACTTTATTCTAAATGACATGGGATCTGTGAATCACTGAGGCTCATATGCTTAATTATTTGCAGCAGTTTTTGACAGCAAATATTTCATTCAAATGTCTATCTGAATTTTACCATTTAGATCAGTTCCTAGAGAAGTTAATGACTATAAAGTCAGTGGGTAACTGACAGAAGAATGACAATGAAACCTAAGACCTTTTAATTCTCTCTGAACTCCTGTTCTTTTGATAGAACTAAAGTTTCTCTACACTGCTACCTCACAACTGTTTCTAGTGGACTTTGCAGTTGTCATTTACTACAGCTCAGTCAAAAAAATTTAATAATTCTGGCATATAATCCGTTTGTTTTTTTGTTTTTTTTCCATTCAGCAAGGGTACAACTTCAATAAGAAAATGGTAGATTTTTAATAAATTCAAGTTTGACTGTCATTTAAGAGTGCAGTCTGGAGCTCTACCAGAACTTCTTCTCGCCCTCTAATACATTTACAGAAATGAATTGCAGTCCTCAGTGTTCTTAATATTACATACTTCAGTCATCTAGAGCTCTCATTTTTCTTTCTTTATTTTTTTTTTTTAAGCATCAAGGGAATAGAAATTATTTTTGCTCTTTGGACTCTCAGCATCTACAGTTTACCTTCATTGTCAGTGACTTGCAAGTACTTTAAAATACTACTGACATAATTCCTTTTCTATGCCTACTTAGAAGTTAATCATTCATTGGTGGAGTAAGATTAAAATGGTTTCACTGAGAAGAAAAGGTGTTAGAAAGGGCAAGTCAGGGATGGCTGCATCATGTCTTAGATGCTTGCACTTGCACAGAAAATCCTTTACTCAATTCCTAAAGTATCCATATGATTGAGATAGAATTGACAACACTTGCCATGCTATTTAAAAAGATAACCAAAAAACCCTCTAACAAAACACTTCAGCATTCCTGTTTACATTAGTAGCTTCACACTGGTTTAGATGATGGTCTAGGAATAAAATGACTGCATGTCCTTTTCAAAACAGTAGGCTTCATCCTCAAAACAAGTTATAAAAAGTTGTTCAAATGTGTGGGGTTTTTTAGTTTCATGCTGGTTTAAATCAAACTGTTCCTTATGTAGCAATAAGTTTATGAAGAAACCACAATGTATGAAGAGAAGCATTTTTTCATTTAGTATCTCCCAGTTCATTCCAAACTCCCATTATTTGGACTGTCACCCTGACACTGCCTGAGGTGTATTCCAGCTCTCTGCAAGAGAATCTGCTTTCCCACTAATGGGTCTGTTCTTGCAATGGCAAATGTAATTTTCCACTCCATTACAAATAGTGTGCAAAAGGACCTATTTCTCACTGTGCACAGATCAGTTCCCAGTGAAATCCTATTCACCAAATATTACAATAGCAGAATCCACTTCAAATACAGGTGCTTTTTCAGGGCTGGACAAATAACTCTGATCCAACCATGGATACACCTGAACATGCACTGCTCCAATATTCATCAGTGTTAGAGAGAAATACCCAACAGGTTCAGTGAAAGAGCAAGTAAAGAAACTGAGGAAGCAAATACCATCACAATACTTTCTCAATATACTATTTTCCCACTGCTTTTCTTTAACAGCCAGCCATAATGCAGATTTATATAGTGACTGTTACTCTCCAGAGTAATTAATCTAGATTCACAAATCCATTAAAACACAAAACAGTGGCCTGACTACATTTTGCATGTCTATGAAGTTCAAAATTAGATGCCTTTGCAGCAAAATAAAATTCAACTAAAAGAAACTCAACGTAATTTAATAAAAAAGTTATGTCCAGCTATATTTTACATTTATTAGTCTATATTTACTTCTCCATATCATTACATCATCAAGACAATCTTACAAAAAGGAATGAAAATGATCACAAAACAATTTATACATGTGTTGTGTCTCATAATTCAGTATAAATTGTTCTCATGCAATCCTCTTCAGGAAACAGTAAATTTGTACCCATTGATTAAAAGAAATGAAGTGCAAAAAGCACTGCATAAAGGACTGCCTTCAGGAATTCTATGCCTGGAGTTCTAAACTGGGCATTAAATCTGTACAAAAAGATAGCAGTTTTCAGTTAAAACTGGCAGCCTCAAAATGCAAGTTTCTCAGAGTTTTTCTCTTTTACCATGTCATAAAAACAATACTAAAGTAACTTAAGTGAATTTTAGGAATCTATCATGAAAGGAATAGAAAAGATACTTCCTATAGAATCTACAGTATGTATTGTAGCATCATTCATTAGGCAGAACAGTTAACAAATCACACAACTATATTCACCTGTATACAATTCCAGGATTGAGGCTACAGAAGGCTAAGAAAAAATATTCTAAAATCAAACAAAAAACAAAAATTGCATTTGTATTATATCAGGGTTCAATAAAAGCAGCACAAAGGTAATGCTGCACTATTCAGGACCATATTCACACTTTCTAGTTCATACAATTGTGCTAGTTCAAGATTTCCAATGGGAACAGTGACAAAGCTAAACAAACAATAGTTTTCTTTTTCAGGAAAGTTAATTTTAAAAGTAACAGGCTTTCCTTTTTTCCTTTTTCTTTTTAATGTCATGATCTTTGCATTTACAATATAAAAATAAATTTATAAAGAGTATTTGAATTAAAATCTAGGAAAATGAGTTCCAGAGTCTTAGGCTACAAATAAGCAAAGGACATTTCTTTATTTCTTGTCACCACCATTAAATTACTCCTAGACAAATAAGCAGTCTATGTAGCATGCCTTTGACTTCCATATGACTTCTTCCTTGTAACCTTTGATAGCATGTTTTAATCTAACAGTTCTACCACAAAAAATATTTTCATTATAATTTTGAAGGTATGCAGAATCACCATTGTGACAATATGGAGACATCTATGTAGATATCTATCAATGTTGACAACTTTTTAACTAGGTATTCAAAAGTTCAGAAGTATTAAAGCATATAAAAAATAACAGATCTGGGGAATCTTCAAAGACTAAACATCAAATCACTGATCTGAATGATAAAGGCAGATGACAGGTGCCTGTAGTAAAAGAAAGAATGGTAATAAAGTTACTACAGTGGACACTTCCATAATTTTTCATGGCAAGAATAAGAAAAGTACCTTTCTGTAGCTCATGCAGTGTATACCATAGAGCTATTCAGCTTCTTGAGATGGTAAGTATAACAGTAGTCAAACACTTCAGGCAGGCACTTAGGTGATTTAGTTATCGATGTCTCCAAGGCAGACACACTAACACACTCAGTGAAGTAGCATGGAATGACAAAGCATGAAATTCCTTGACAAACTGCAAATGCAACTGACTCCTTAACTTTGAATGACTACTCAAGCAAGCCCAAATATGAATGCTTTAAAAACCTTTCCATTTTGTTGTATCTCTGCGTTTTAAAATGTTACAGTTAGCAGGATCCCTCAAATTGTCCCTGTCAGTTCTAGCCAAGAGGTATACTAATATTCCCCCTTGTGAATAACACTTGGTTCTGAATTTTAAAGGGCAAACCTTATTCTGGAGACAATAGGAATAATTTCAATAATTTTACATCTTGAAATAATCAACAAAAGTTTACAGGCATATTCTTACAGGAACGTGCATTTGAAGTCATCAGAATAATTCACTGTAGAAGAATCACTTGAAAGGGATATCAGCTTTCTTTCCAAAGGTAATGTCTCAAAGAAAGAACCTTTAAAGACATTTTAAAGTTAGAAACCTGATTTAAGAAGCAAATTCTAATTTGATTAGAAAAGATGCTATCCTGGGTTTGAGTGAGTGGCAGGGGCTTTTGGTAGCAGGGGAGGGGGCTACACCAGTGGCCCCCTGTGAGAAGCTTCTTGAAGCTCCCCCGGCTCCAAGTTGGACCCACCTCTGCACCAAGGCTGAGTCAATTAGCTGTCCCTCTGCGATAATGTATTTAAGAAAGGGAAACTAGGAGGAGCAGTTGGAGTGATGAAGAGGAGCTGCAAGAAGAACATCTGTATAAACACCAAGGTCAGTGGAAGAAAAGAGAAGTGGAGGGAGGTGTGCTGGTGCAGAGCCCCCCTGCAGCCCCTGGTGAGATGGCAGGGCCATCCCCCCTGCCATCCATGGAGGCCTACAGTGGAGCAGATGCTGACCTGCAGTTTGTGTAGGACGCCACATCGTAGCAGGTAATTGTATCCAAAGGAGGCCAGGACTCTGTGGGGAGAGGAAGCCCCTGCTGTTGTAGTTCAGCACTGGGAGGACTGCAATGCATGGGGGTGGACCCATTCCAGAGCAGCAAGGGAAAAGCTGCAGCCGGTGAGAGGGAAATGCTGGACAGAGTTTGTGGAGGACTATCTCTATTGAGAGGGGAACCATGTTGGAGCCAGGGAGGAATACCAGAAGTTCCCCCCTCCAAGGTAGAAGAAATGGTAGGACTGACTGCACCCTCAATTCCCTGCCCCTTGCACCACTGAGCGGAAAGGAGGTAGAGATACAGGGAGCAAAGCTGAGCCTGGGAAAAAGGCAGAGGTGGGGGAAGGTGTTTTCAAGATGTGGTAATGATTCTCATGGTACTACGGTCTGTTACATGTTGTTGTTGTTGTTAGTGTCTGTATTAAATTTATGTTCTTCTTTTCTTCCCCTAACAAATCTGTCTTTTGCCCATGACCGTAATGGGTGAATCATCCCTCTCTGTCCTTATCTTTATTCCAGATATTTATCCCTGGGGGGAAGGGGAGGAATGAGCGGCTGTGTGGCACTCGGTTGCCCTCTGAGCTCAAACCACAACAGATGCTTAACCAAATATCCCAGCAATAACTCAGCCATTAAGGAGGTGCCATCACCTTGATTTTAAGCAGTAAACCTGACCCACTACATGGATCTCTCGTACTGTCTTTAGATGATGCAAGACAGTTGCGTTGCATCACAGAATAGAACAGAATAAGGAAAATACAGGTTATTTTAGTGCTACAAATGGTTGCTGAAGATAGGGCCAAAAAAGCCCTCTAAATTACAAGGAATAAAAGCATAGTGGAAATACTAAGTTATTCAGATATCCACTCAATCTGAGAACAGTCTTCTATTCATAATGTTTCTGGCAAATTTGGATTGACCTCCAAAACTGATCTCTGCCGGAGTTTGTTAAAGAAAAGAATTATGGGGTGGAACAACAGAAATTATAAACTGTGGAGTATATGTTTACAAATTACTGCTACTTTACATTTTGCTAATAGTCTTAATTCTAACAGAATTGCGATGCAGCTCATTACTTAGGAGAGTCTATCATTTTTCCCCCTGTTGTACTAGCAATACTTTAAACCATAGTGTAATTAATGTAATTAAGTTATTAATAAAGATTGAAGGGGTTGGACCCTGCGTGAAATACTTAATTTTGTGTATCTCTAGCTGACTGACTGTTTAGGTTTGTATTTCAACTGTCAGCCAAATTATGTGTAATTAAACCAAAGCAGAGATCTGTCTCTTTTTTAACCAGTGATGATGCCAGACAGATTCATAGTTCTGGGTGGTGGGTGGTAAAATCTGCCCACTCTTTTCTATCTGTTGTATTTTCCTATTATGCTTTATTCATGTACTGTATGTATCAGTGTATTCATACTTTGATTTTCTCTATTAGTCTGTAATGCAGAATAGATGGTTATGCTGCAGAAATAAATGCTCTGAATTTATCTCATAATAAAATGGATGAACTCTTGTTCTTATGCAATTTATTCTGTTGCTGTGGTAATCGGAGTACCAGTTTGAATCTATTTGCTGTCTCATTGTTCTACTCCCTCACACAACATCTGTACAAAACTACTTCTAGAAAAAAAAATTACTTATGTCTTACTCTTGTTCAGGGCAGGTACTGCACTGAAGCATATAGAAGTGAGAAGAGACTGGCACTGTTTGTTATACACATAATCCTGGAGTTGGAAACTGATGCCAAATCTACCTGAAAATTCTGGATCAAGTTTTGACCCGTGCACTGTAAGGAACTTTTTGGACTTTTAGTAGGTCTCAACATTGCTGTTTCCACCACGACCACTTCCTGACTCAGCATGAAGGAGTACATCTTGAAGGAGACACACAGTCCCCGACGAAAACCACATCCGCCCTAGATGAGAACATCAGCAGTCTCAGCAGTCACCCATCAAGCTGCGCCTACGCGTGAGCCGGGTGGAGGGGAAACCACGGCGAGACAGATCGGCCCCCTCACCAGCACGACCACCATGGACACCCGGGCATGCGCGCACGGAGGACCACGGGGTGGCACCTACAAAAACGAGCCCCGTGGAAATAGGCGGACAAACTGTGGGGACGGGGACTATAAAAAGGACAGACTGCGTACTCCTTTGAAGAGGGGAACAAACTCGGAGCCAGGAACGTGGAGCATCCTCGGACCGACAGAACATCGCCGGATCCCTGGTCGTGGTGGTGGTAATTAGTTGCGCCTCTACCGTGTTCTTGCTTAGGGATTCCGACCTTTTCCTTTCTTTCCCTCTCTGTCCTATCGCTCTTTTTAGTTGTTATAGAAAATAAAGTTTATAAGGTTATGCAGCATCTGACCTCGTTTGTGTCTTAATCTTGCTCTCGGGATTGTTTAAGAACCCTCCCCGATATCGGATTGGGACATGCACAAAAGCTGAAATAATCTGTTGGTGTAATGAAGACATTTCTGGAACTCTCCAGCTGTTCGAATACTCTCCCTGTGATGGCTTGCCACTATGTTAATGCTTGGAGGTTACTACTGAAATGTGCACACATGCTTCATTCACATTGTCAGAGGCACTGGCCCACCATCTCATCTGGAAGATGTAGTGTATTTCCTTAAATTAATAGTTGTAACTGATTTCAGCAGGCCTGAATTTGTTCTTATACTTGCTTAAAAATACTGCAGTTTTAGGTTTCTAGGAGACTTAAATATTTGGCTGTATCTTCTTGAATTGTATCTCATGGATTCTAATGATACTTTAATTGTTTTTTTAACCTCTGCATCCTTCCAAAACGACCTGAAGAAAACAATCAACAGAAATATAAGGATCGAGTCAATAATAAACAGGTCTTAAAATCATTTAAGGTATATCTTCTGCAATCAAGCCTTGAAAGCACCTGACATTAGGCCATGCCCTGGCTTCTAGACAGTCAGGGACATAAAGCTCTATATATTTATCAGCTGCATCAAGATGTCATAGGGCAAACATTTCAAGGAAGTTTGAAAGCATGGGGCTCAAATTATGAAAGAAACAACTGAAGATTTACATTTGTGATCTTTCTATTGAGCTCTAATTTATAACTATTATAAGTCATTTACACAAGGGAACAAGCTGTCATGTAGCCAAAAGACAAAGCAGCTCCTAAATATGAGATCACTGTCTTGGGCACCTTGCAAAAAGTAACAAAGATAAAGAGCTTTACTATTCCTATTCTTCCACCTATACTGGTTTTGGCTTGGGTTTTGCTCTGCTATAATATTAAAGGCCATTTTCCATTACACAGATAAAAACTTCCAACACAGTTGCAAAATGCTGTCAAGAACAGACATCAATATCACAACTCTTCTCTGCTAAATTATATTGAGAGTAAAATTGAGACTAGAGAGTAAGCTAACTTAGCCACTTATAATGGACTTGTAATAACCCAATGATTTTAAACGCAGCAATACTGGCAGGGACTGCACAGTTTCCCAGACTGCTAAAAATTATTCACAGGCTTTGTCTTTTATAAACACAAGGAGCACTTTCTACCTAAATTTACCATGATGGACACAAGGTATAAACACATGAAAAAAAGTCTTAGCCAACCATCATTGGTATTTCAACTCCTAGATAGATTTTTTGTTTCTTTCAAGTCATTAAAGACTGGGACATTTCAATTCAAAGTGACTGCAGTACAAATATCATATGGAGCTCATGAAGAACTTTAAGTAAAGAAATGTGTATCAAATTTTCAGAATATCCTTTCTATTCAGTGAGAAACACAGTGGACCTTTACCTTGTTTACACTCTTGTAGTCATAAAAAGTTTATAAAACAGTGTAGAAAGCTGACTTCACTTCTGAGGCCCATCAATAAGAGCACTTTAACCTATGAAAACCAAACTTTCTGCCCGCCCCCACTATTCCCATTAAAAGCTCATAAGGCACTCTGGTCAATAAAAACAGTTGGAGATGTCCTTGATCTTTCCATGGCTTTTATAGAAGCCAGATGGCTTGGCTCTGGAACATCTCATAACTTAGTGACATGAAGAATTAAAGGAAGAGTTCAGAATTAGCAAAATTAAACTGCATGATAAAAAGTTATCAAAAAGCAAAACCACTGTTTTGTTTTTCTGCTAGAAAGTTACATATACTGAAGGCTCTCAATAAGCTCAGAGAAGCATAATAGTGGGTTGAAATAGTATAGTTCAATAGTTCTGAACAATGGATTTGAAAGACAGGAAAAAAAAATCCAAAACTACTTTTTTCCAGTTAGGCATACTTTGTCCAATATGCTTACCAAGCACAATAGCATACATTTTGTATTAGTTTGGTTCAGTCACCCCTTACTCTCAAGTGCTGCTGATATCACAGCAGAATCATCAATATCATAATAGTAAGAAAGTTAGTTGGATTATACTATGTACTAACTGAAATTAAATACTGTTTACTCGCTCTAGTCCTATACAGAGTGTTAAGGACTCACCATTATTGAAATAAAACAAATAATAAGTCAAAATAAATAAACCTTTACACACATATAAATCTTTTCATCAAGAAATCTGACTGTTTCTTATGCACTAGCTATGATGTTGGACCTCCAGCACCCTTGGAAGTATACATATAAGCTGGGAAACTCCTCAAACAGAGCCTCAAATTCAATTCTTGTTTCATCATATGTCTGTTTATCTCACAAGCTCTTTTAGGTACTTTATATTGCTTCATATTTGTTCAGCATCACATTAACAATCACACACCTTTCTCGTCCTATCAAAAATTATTTAATAATTATTCCCAAGACAGAGAGTTTGTTTTGATTCTTTTATTTATTCTACAGTTCTGTTACATGTCATACATTGGTGTCATGTTTGAATTTCATTTCTGCCCTCCAGCAATATCCCATGTGATTTTCTCTAAGATCTTGGTGATGGTTATTGAAGACTGTTTTCAGAGAAAACATTAGCCCTCAGTTTTGAAGAATTGCTTGAGGTGGAAAAAGAATTTGAATTATACCCTGCTAAAACTGTCATCAAAGTGAATTATTACTGTTTACAGTTGTGTTCATTAATTTTACCTGTATCCATCCATCTAGATAATACATATAAAGATAGAGCGCACATAAGAGACATTCTAAAAGAGGCTGAAAAAAAAAATATTAAAAAAAACTCTCGGCAATTAGAAATGCCAGGATTAATGTTGTGTTGTGCAAGTGTAATTGAAACCTCCTTTGTACAACCACTTTTCACATGACAGCAATATTAGCAAATCTAACAGCAAAGCACGGAGTATAAACCTTTTCTCTCAGGTTAATACCTGAAATATAAGATAACAGTCTCCTTGGTTCTGTAGCAATCTATTCTATTTACTTATCTCCAAATGCATCATGCTTAGACCTAGCAAGACAAGAAGAATGTGGCTGTATAAAATGGACATGCGATGTGATGCACACAAGGAGGAAAAAATTGAAAGAAACTGTTTCTCATATTGCACAAACATTGAGTACTTAATTTCATCACCTAAAATATATTTTAGTATATGCAATTTCTTAGATTAAAAGAAGTTACATACTATAACACTGATATCTTGCAAAAGTCAAAAATAACACTGATAATCATTACCTTGATATGCACAGCCAAAAGGTATAACATGAAGGCAAAACTAGAGCTGCTTCACTTTTTTGGACCAGACATAACACTACTGAGTGGCTTGCATGTGCCATTGTAGGACATGCATGTTGCACTTCATATAAAACATGGGATGGACTGATAAATCACATTTCAAAGCCTTTCTTCAACATTCACAATGCACAACTCTCAGTGCACTTCACTGTGTAAATCTAGCATTATGTAATAAGAATCCTCTGCTCCAAATCCAAATCCCAGACACCTGTGTCCTAACAATACTACACATACATCTCTTCAGATGATAACACTTACACTTCTAAATGATAATGACTTAGAAAGGAGGACAGATTTCATTTTCAGTCATCAAAAAGTTATATCACTGTTTGCAATTAGTTTTGAGAAAACACGACATGATATTCTTAGCATAATTATCTGACAAAGTGAATTATTTTTTCTTAGGCATTAAAGGTTACAGCTGTCATCTATTACTACTATCCAAAGACTTCACATGGATCTGAAGAACTTCAGTATTCAGAAAAGTATTCTTTTTCATGTGTCATTAAATAGTCAATTGATACACTTCTCATTTTCCAGATTTCACATCACTAACAGTTGTCTCATAAGTCTAAACCCTTGATATAAGCTTCAGGTAAGGATTAAAAAGTCAATAACGGGCTTAGCTATAGTTTTTGAGTGATTTTTGACCCACAAGCTAGGTTTCTTTTCTTAATAAAAAGCCATCTTATAAAAACCCTGTACTTACCATTTCATTCTTTCCTTATATGATCAAGCACATTTCTAAACAGCAAAACTGATAAAAAGGAAATAAAACCACACTACTAAGAGAAGTTGTATGTTAAAAGAACCCGCCAAAACCAACAATAAAATTAATTCATTTATTTAAATTACTTGCTCTGATATGCTTTTCACAAAATACGTTTGGTTCTATTCTGTAAGTTATTTTGCCTTCTTTGTGATCTCATGTTAGTATACACTAACTGTAAAACAAAGTTAATAATAATAACACTGTGAAATACTGCAAATAAGGACTAAGGTGATGTATTAAAAGAAATGCACATGTATCCTACTGTAATCAGCAAATTCAATAAAATATTTTCAAAACACTCCATGTAAATTAGGTGGGTATACCCGTATTTCTAACACACATATATGGATAGTTGAGAAACTGTTTCTAACTTTCAGTAAGACCTAGACTTGGAAGTAAATTTTTAACATGAGATTTGAATCTTGTCTATGCTGGAAAGTAACACAAGAACATAGGTCAGCTACTTACTCTGAGACTGCTGCACTCCTGAAATGCACACACTGCTGGCTTCTTTGCTCTCACCGTACATTCTCACAGAATGCACCATCAGCCTTGGCCTCACAGCTCCTGATACCTTCCTGATTCTGGATCTTATCCTTCTTGATATTTTTCAGCACTACATATTGGATGACAGGCTAGGATGTTCCATGATGACTAATATGTCCCATGTCAAGGCTTTCATTTAAAAAGTAAAGTTACAGAACACTCCTGCATCAATCCTCACTTTCAACCACTTTAATCAAGATGACCTAAAAGAATATTTAATGGATAGGAAAGGAGAAAAGTACATTGAAGAGGAAATAATTGTAAGTGATAAGAGAAAATAGGGATGCTATTTCTCAGCTTCAGACCTTCATTTCCTACAAATACAAAACCAGCTAAAAATAGCCTACATATTTACAAGGTGGATGTTTACACTGTACACCAGTGCCTGTGGGAGCTATGAAAAACAAACCAATAAAGAAGCGATCAAATTATTTGCTGTGGAAATATGATTTTCATAAAATATATTTGCTTCTGTTTTGTAAGTTTTTTTTTTCCCAACTCTGAAATGTTATATGGAATTTAGCATATTCGCATTCATAGCAAAAGATTAACATGATAAAATTTAACAGCACTGAAGCAGGCACTATAGTTTTGGAGGTTAATAATTCATTAAATATACAGCATAATATCAAGACAAGTTTGGGGCTTTGGTATTTTTGCCTTTACAAAAAAGAAACATATGTTTTTATTTTCAAGATTTTGTCTGTCTTAGTTTAAAAAAGATCCAAGCTTAGCTGACAACACTTATACAGAAAAGTTCCCTCCCAAATGCTAGGGAAAGGAAGCTTTACTTAAGCAGGGTATTTAAAAAAACCCAAACAAAACAAAACAAAAAAACCCCCACACCACAATAAAACAAAACAACAAAAAAACCCCAAAGAGCACCAAAAAGAACAAGGAAAAAGCTTAACATAAAATTCACAAGTCTTGGCAAAGAACTGAAATAGAAACACTGCAACTCATCATTACAAAAAATAGAGAGAGGCAATAGCCTCCACAATACCCATGCTGTTGACTTCCCCTTTTCAAAAGGTCCGGATTCATGAAGAGTGTTTGATTATGTTTCTGCATTTCTAAAGAATAATCTATTACATATTATACTAAAAATTCTGTTTTGAATTGATGATAAACAAACAGCATAATGATAGGTATAAGAATAGAGCTATTTGATTTCACTAACTCAAAGAATCCATTATACAACTTTCATACACAATGGTACAAACTGGCCTGATTTATTACCTCATCTGTGACATTCTTAACAGGAAAGGGGCAGAAGGGATTTAATACTTACTACATTCAACACAGGATGATTCTGCAGCTAAAGGTTATAAAATCAACACCTAGACTAATTTACAAATACTCACAAAGGATGTTTCACATTGAAAAACAAACAAGTAAAAATTACACTCCATTACTTGTGATTAGAGTGTTTTCCTTTAGTTTTCATTATGGAAATGTTTTCCAGTTACAGTTCCCACACAAAAACAGTGGTCTTTTTTTTTTTTTTTTTAAATATGCAAGTACCATGTTATAATTAAATAAAATTGACTGTTGGCTGTGTGACATTGTGGGCTGAGCATCATTACACCAGTCCATTAGGGGCTGTGTTTCTTTGGCTGCACAAAAGCATAAACGACTATCCATGTTAATACCCCATGACTTAGAGGTTATTGTGACAGTAATCCAACTCAAAGATGCATTGTTGCTTCTCTTAAAAAAATAGCTCTTATTGTTATTGTGATATAAGGAAAGTTGCTTTCTTAAAAAGATTTTGAACAGTGAAGAGTAAGATAATAAAACCCCGAGGCTGGAACTGAATGACAGAAGGACCAAATGCGTGTTTGAAAACATTTCAACTAACTATTAAAACAAAAATATTCATTGCTGACTATTCTGATGACCTTCAAGCATGATCAGAAGCAGGAATATTGAGTCCTTACTGAATTTCCAGGCTAGAGTACATCTTTAAGAGATCCAAAACTTTTTTCATATTGAAATTCACAACGGGTCTGTATCTACAAGTTTGAGTTAGCAATATGCCTCCACCAAAGGGAAGGGGCAGGTGGCTTTAGAAGTCTTTCCTAGTCTTTGTTTTTCTTTAATGTAAAGAATAGTTTCTTTAGGTCATTTTAGTTATGCATAATGTACCTCACAAACTACAGTGGCACAGACCCTGTCAGTATTCTGCTGATAGTGCTGGAAAACCAGAATGTAAAACTCAGTTCTCTGTGACAGCAATGAACAAATGATTCAGCACAACAAAATGGTCCTGCAAGACAAGTTATTTGCAGGACATATAAAAGCTATGTGACAATCAAGGTGACAACAAGATAACCTTTCACTTTACACAGCAGTTGTTTCCTATTAGACCACTTTGACAGGGATCAAAAGTTAAATTCCAGAAACCAAGTCAAGCTTTCAAAGAGAAACATTCAGTAGTCTTCATGGGAACATGTCTAGGAGAGTAACTTAATGAAATTAACCACCACCCTAGTGATCACAGCTCCCAAGATCCACATCAAGCAGAGCTTACATTCTTTCCTACTTATTCCCATCTGTCTAATTGATATCTCACTGCAGTGAATTCAGAGTTTTACAAGCCTCACCTGCCCCAGACCTTCATAAAGTACTCTCAGCAGTTCAACCAATGTTCAAAATTTACACTCCTTTCTGAAACTCTGTTTATCATACAACCACAACTGAGGCCGTTATTGTTATGTTGATCAGATTATCTTTTCCTACTTCTATGTTACTGGAGAATATTCCCCTTTGCAGGAAGATATCATTGCTTTCACATTGAAATCTGACAAAAGGAAACCTGTGTTTCTTTGTTAATGGTCTAACAGTCCTAAACTGAGATCTCAGATGTGTTTTATCTTCACATTCAACTGATGTCTTTAGAGAGGCAGCCACTGAATACTCAAACCCTTATTTTAATAAGTTTTTTAAGCTGTTTGTCTTTTGGGGTTTTTGTTCTGGTTTGTGTGGGTTTGGAGATTTTTTTCCTAAAAAAAACCCCTCTCAGACAACAAAAATTAGATCGTTAGATTTTGAAAAAAATATTTTTACCAATATAATAGTGGTATAGAGTTATAATAGAGGATATGTTCACGAATTTATACTTCTCAGGCTCTTCTCAATGTAAAGAAATGCCTTTTGAATTGTGACAAGTGACAAAAGCAAGATGCTAAAAATTATAGAAGGCAGTTGCAAACCATGTGGAAATAACTTCTTTTGTAGAAATTATTTATGTGGGCTTCTTTTTTTTTTTTTTTTGTATTTCAATAAAGGTATTGTTACCTGTTCATGTTAACCCTTTCAGTTACACCTGAATAAAAAAGAAAAAAAATGTTCAAACTGCAAACCTCTCTCTTGAGCTGAGGAACGTATCTATATCATTACTTCAGTAACTAGAAAAAATATTCAGTTCAAAGTGTACTCCCAATAATTTTTTTCATGCAAGTAATTAATCTAAAATTGGGCAGTAGAAAGAAGGGGAAGGAGAAGAGGTGTATGGAGAGGGTGGGAGGGAAGGAGAGAAAGAGGGAGGGAGGGAGAGAGAAGACAATGTCTCTGGAACAGAAAACAGAACAGAACAGGGGGAAGGATTTCAAAACTGTTGAATTAATTCTGCTCTTCAGTGTTGTAAAGCTAGTTAGCCTGTCAGTTCAAAGACTCATTTTCCTGTTCCTTTAAGTCCCTGGCATGGGTAAATCAAAAGCTGGATAATTGCTACTGACAGAGACACAGTCACAGGATTAGACCCTGCTAGTACCACAGAGGGAAAGCACTACTTCCACACTGCTCAAGTGTCTCTTGAGAAACAGACGTTGAGTATGTTTAATTCAGTGTTCTCATTTCCCCAATAAAGGAAAGGCATGAAAGTAATGGGCAGAGAACTAGTCTCACTTGCCTTAAGTTTATTTTTCAAGTCATCATTTACTCATTTCGTCTCAGGGCAAGCAGGGTTAAAAGTTGTTAGCTACCAAGAGGGTCACATGAGGAAAACAGCACCATCAGAAAATATTCAGATTAGAATAGAAGAAAAGCTTATTTGACATCTGGTGGAGACTAAAAGTAGACTTCCCAAAGGATGACAGATATGAATAATTTTCTGCAGCAGGATGACCATCAATTAGTAATGCCAGGTGAAATGAGCAAAAGATTGAGATTCTTGACAGTCAGAACTGGCCTTGTTATCATTTCAGAAGGAAAACTTCTTCCTTCTCAGAACCAGCTCAGAACTAAGAAGCTGAACATAAGGAAAATTCAGCTGTCAAAACACACCTACTCTTGATTTACAGAGTAAAGAAAAATGTGAAAAACTAGAGATGCCCAACATACAACTCTAGAATCCAAAACATATAAAGAAGAATATTTCTCTTCTTAAGTCTCAGTATATTTTGTTTATTAAGAAATGTTATTGAATAACTATCTGTAAACCAACATTATAATATATGCACACATTATACTCCATAATCTCTACCATACATCTATATGGTGGCCACTTGCAACAATTTCACTTTTACAGACAATAACATCAATTACCACAGTAACTTCATATGGTAAAACCAGAAAACACTGGTGGAGTCTACACCGCCTTTGTGTAGTAATTGATAATGTAAAGCAGTGGGCTGTCTATCCACCTTGATCTAGATGTTAAAAGATAAGTGCTACACTTTAAATGCATCTGTCTTGTCATTCTCAATATGGGTGTGGAGCTGCTATTGAGTTGAATATTGGGCAGAACATCAAGCTTACAACCTCACATGCCAGTGATGAACATTTTGCAGACTCAGTGAGTTTAGTCCCTTAGGTCTTCCCTTGAAACACTCGGGACCAGTGCCTTAGACTGGTGACCACAGTTCACTCAGTTGTTATAGTTGTGTTACAGAAGCCTTAAGGGTTGTAGAATTTTAAGCATTACAGTAAATGATGTCTCTGTTTCCATGTGCATCTAAAGCTGTGGTACTTGCAGCAGCGACCTAAATAATGCAGCAGAAAAGAGAGAGAAGCGTGCTTATCCTGTGCAGAGAAAAGTGTCCCTGGAGGGGAGAAGAGAAACATTACGTGCATGTTGTTAAAATTCACAGATTATCAGTTTGGCCTCCTTCTTGCCCAAAGTTACAGATTTCCCACCCCAGACATCATTCTTGCCAGAAGGACTCAAAAGGCAGAAGATGACCACTTGTTTCTCTTTAACAGCCTACATTTATGAATGGGAAAACCACTGCTTTTGCAGGGTTTATTATCTAAACCCATTGCCATGTTTTTCCTGCTGGCTGCTCAATAGTCTTGCATAATTCAACATATAAATATAGTAAGCCTGTCAATGAGTCACCATACAATAACTATCTTAGAGAATACATGGCATTCAAAATTATCATCTTAATTCAATGTTAAAGAAGTTCCCCCACCTCCAGCTCAATGGATCTTGATTCCTTTATCCTGGACCCACATTGTCTCTGTAGAGTGAGATCTCTCTTATTCTCAAGACCAGCAGCATCAATGGTCCTCTATCTTAAACAATTTCCTCTCTCAGAAGAAGCTTCTTTCTTTCTATCATTTATAAAGGCTGGCTTTTTGTCTGTTCCTTGTTCCTTCCAACAGTCTCCCCTGCCTTTATTCCTGCTGCAAACTCCCTGATTGCTGGGGTTTTTTGCTCCTTAAGCAGACTTCAGATATGCTTAGGTGGATTTTCTGATGACCAAGCTCAGTTGTTTTCAAGCAAGAACTGATTTCTCACTATCTCCAGAGGGTCCCAACTAACCAACAGTGAGTGCAGCACTATGAAATGTAAACAAAGAGCTCTCCTCTCTCTCTCTCTGATCAGACACACAGGTTTTTTGTGTTTGTTTTGGTTTTTTAACAGAACATATAGTCCACATAAATCAAATTCAAACCAAACCAATGAAACAGTTTAACCATGCACCAGATGGGCCACATTTTCCAAAAAGAATGCATACTTTAGTTCATGAACCTCAGATGTGTTGGTATTGTTCTACTTCTTACAGTAAATGCCTGGTGTTCTTAGAAGACACAACTCTTGTTTTCCCAGAAGTCTCTCTCATAGACCTTTTAAAACTTCTCAAACCCCACTTTTTTCTAGTCATAAGTCACATGGCAATGTAAATCTTCTCCCATCTCTGGGCTAAAACTCATGTAAAGTATTTGGTTTTGCCTTTATTGCTAATGCCCAAAAGATATCAAGATCCTGGTGTGAAATACTTGCATACAAAATGGCCAAACAGCACAGGCAATAATATAGTGCTTTAACTTTGTGAACTGAGGTTTATGAAAAAAAAAAAAAAAAGGGGGGGGGGGGAAAAAGCATTAGAAATGTATGTGAGTGTATACCCAGAAAACAATGCAGCAAAATGACATATTTATGATGACAGAAAACAAAAGAAAAAGGCTTTTGGAAGCATATAGACACAGATCCAAATCCAGATTTATGGAGGTCATCAGGAGTACTTGTATGTACTTTATCATCCACTGGATTGGCCTCATGGCACAAAGAGTATCTAACATTTTGCTATAATTTTCAATTCAAACTGAAGATGAATAGTAAGAAAAATTCTTGAGCCATTATGAAAAGACACTGTGGTCTTTCTTAAGTATTTTGAAAGGGCAGGAGGTGAGGAATGGAAGAAGGACAAATCATCCACAAAGACTGAGCATAGATTTTTGCAACTGGTAATTGTAATTTGCTGCATCAGCTGTACTCACCCTGAAGACCAACTTTGTTAACACTGTTAACCACATCTACCACTTGAGTAACTCTTGTGATTTACACATCGGGGCACACAATCACAAGATTTTGTCAGCAAAACATTAATTGACATCACATGAATATGTTTATTATTTTCTCATAAACATGCTGGATGGCATTTTTCTGTAGTGAAACACTGACAGTGATATTAAAACAGATTTCCTATCCCGATTTATTTAGTGATATCTTTTAAAAAGTTACATTAAACTCTATAGGAAATGGGTCATACATATCTACCAAGCAGGCATTAAAAGAGGGGGTTCATTCACAAAAACAATCCTTTAACTTACATGCTTGTTCTCCAGATTCCATTTCATTTTGGTTCTGCATTTTGAAGAATTGAATTTCTCCAATGGATCAATGAACATTAAACTGGTTTCTCTTGCATCAATGTTTTTGCTGGTTTATAACTGAATCTTGGCCTTATTTCACAGAAGAATGACAGACTTCAGCTCCAGATTGAGAAATTACGACAAAAGCCACAGCAAAAATTGCAGGTAACAAGTAAGAAAACAAGTCTATGGGACCTGATGGGATACACCCGAGGGTGCTGAAAGAGCTGGCTGGGGTGCTCGCCAGGCCACTTTCCAGCATTTACCAGCGGTCCTGGCTGACCGGGGAGGTCCCGACAGATTGGAAATTGGCTAATGTGACGCCCATATATAAGAAAGGTCGGAAGGACAATCTAGGAAATTACAGGCCTGTCAAGTTGACTTCGGTGCCCGGGAAGCTGATGGAGCAGCTCCTCCTGAGAACCATCACACAACACATGTGGGACAACCAGATGCTCAGGCCCAGTCAGCATGGGTTTGTGAAAGACAGGTCCTGCTTCACAAACCTGATCTCCTTCTATGACAGGGCAACCTGCTTATTGGATGACGGAAAGGCTGTGGATGTTGTCTACCTTGACTTTAGTAAGGCCTTTGACACCATTTCCTACAGCATTCTCCTGGCAAAACTGGCTGCTCACATCTTGGATGGGCACATGCTTTGCTGGGTAAAAAACTGGCTGGATGACCGGGCCCAGAGAGTTGTGGTGAATGGAGTTAAATCCAGCTGGTGGCCGGTCACGAGTGGTGTCCCCCAGGGCTCGGATTTGGGGCCACTCCTGTTTAACATCTTCCTTGATGATCTAGACAAGGGGATCGAGTGCACCCTCAGTCAGTTTGCAGATGACACCAATTGGGTGGGAGTGTTGATCTGCTCGAGGGTAGGGAGGCTCTGCAGAGAGACCTGGACAGGCTGGAGCCATGGGCTGAGGCCAACTGTAGGGGTTTCAATAAGGCCAAATGCCGGGGGCTGCCCTTGGGCCACAACAACCCCCAGCAGCGCTACAGGCTTGGGGAGGAGTGGCTGGAGAGCTGCCAGTCAGAGAGGGACCTGGGGGTGCTGATTGACAGCTGGCTGAATATAAGCCAGCAGTGTGCCCAGGTGGCCAAGAAGGCCAATGGCAACCTGGCTTGTGTCAGAAGTAGCGTGGCCAGCAGGGACAGGGAAGGGATCTTACCCCTGTACTCGGCACTGGTGAGGCCGCACCTGGATTCCTGTGTTCAGTTTTCGGCCCTTCAGTACAAAAAGGACATTGAATGACTCGAGCGTGTCCAGAGAAGGGCAACGGAGCTGGTGCAGGGTCTGGAGCACAGGTCATACGAGGAGCAGCTGAGGGAACTGGGGGTGTTTAGTCTGGAGAAGAGGAGGCTGAGGGGAGACCTCATCGCCCTCTACAGCTACCTGAAAGGAGGTTGCAGAGAGCTGGGGATGAGTCTCTTTAACCAAGGAATAAGCGATAGGACAAGAGGCAATGGCCTCAAGTTGCACCAGGGAAGGTTTAGACTGGATATTAGGAAGCATTTCTTTACAGAACGGGTTGTTGGGCGTTGGAATGGGCTGCCCAGGGAGGTGGTGGAGTCCCCATCCCTGGAGGTGTTTAAGAGTGGGGTCGACATAACGCTGAGGGATCTGGTGTAGTTGGGAACAGTGTTAGGTTAATGGTTAGACTGGATGATCTTCAAGGTCTTTTCCAACCTCGACTATTCTGTGATTCTGTGAAATGAAAATTAAGAGGCAAACACAGGGTTTTGTAGTAGATATACATAAAGGTCCAAGTTCTAATTTCAGATGCTCAACATCATCAGTTCAAAAAAGTAATATCTCTGGGATTTGTTTAAAAGGCATAAGATCACTCTAAAATTTGTCAGGTGAGATGATTGTTCAATTATAACAAACCCCAGAGCTTCAGCTAAGTAAATTTTAAGATTAAGAAATATATTTAAGTCACATCTTCTGACTTGTCCAAGAAAGTTCATACATACGTACATGAAAGAAAAAAACCGCAACAAAATCTATTTAATTCCCCAAAAGGTGATACAATTGATTTGTGAAGCTTGCTAAGTACCACGAAACAGACAGATGCCTGAGAATGAGACGATATTCTGAAAACCTGTAATTTGTTTCTCTAACTAAGCATAGTGGGGACTCTAATATTAAGTTCCTTTCTGTCAAGTTACCATTAAACTATGGTCTCTCTTACACATTCACATGCTGAGTACATAATTCATTTCCAGCTATCCCAACAGACTTGAATACACACACAGTTAGATCAGATTCCAAGGGAACATAAGCTTTTATGCATCAGTCAACAATTAACTGATGAAGTTAAGTAGAAACTTTACCCGGGGGTAGGCGATTTCAATAACTGTCCTCTGTGGAGTATCTTTGAGCCTCCATTCTGGAACTGGCTGAGATCTGATAACATAAAAAGGACCGTGCAAGGCAAGTATCCTAACAACTTCCTGGTTAAGGCTGTACTAACCACATATCCACCGTCCTGACTGACACATCTGCAAATTCTCCAACACCAATCTTCTGAAGATGTATTCAAATAAAACCAGTTTTAGACAATATACTAGTTATAACAGAATCTACAAGTATAAAAAACCCAGAATCACAGAATCATTCAGGTTGGAAAAGAGCCTTGGGATCATCGAGTCCAACCATCAGCCCTAGTCTACAAAGTTCTCCCCTACACCATATTCCCCAACATCTCATCCAAATGACCCTTAAACACGTCCAGGGATGGTGACTCCACCACCTCCCTGGACAGCCTATTCCACTCTCTGACCACTCTTTCTGTGAAAAATTTTTTCCTAATGTCCAGTCTAAACCTCCTCTGTTGCCGTTTAAAGCTGTTACCTCCTGTTCTATCGCTAATCACCTGTGAGAAGAGACAGCACCAACCTCTCTACAATGTCCTTTCAGGAAGTTGTAGGCAGTGATGAGGTCTCCTCTTAGCCTTCTCCTCCTCAAACTAAACAGTCCCAGCTCCTTCAATGTCTGCTCACAGGGTTTATTCTCCAGGACCTTCACCAGCTTCGTTGCCCTCCTCTGCACTCACTCCAGCACCTCACTATCTTTCTCATATTGAGGTGCCCCAAACTGGACACAATACTCAAGGTGTGACCTCACCAGTGCAGAGTACAGGGGGACTATCACCTCCCTACTTCTGCTGGTCACCTATTTCTAATACAAGCCAGGATGCCGTTGGCTTTCTTGGCCACCTGGGCACACTGCTGGCTCATGTTCAGCTGCTTTTCAATTAGAACCCTCAGATCCTTTTCTTCCAGACAGCTCCAGCCACACCTCCCCAAGCCTGTAGCCATGCATGGGGTTGTTGTGGCCCAAGTGCAAGACCTTCCCTGGCACCGAGGTCAGACTGACAGGTCTATAGTTTCCTGAATCATCCTTTCTGCCTTTCTTGTAGATGGGTGTTACATTTGCCACCCTCCAGTCCAACGAGGCCTCCCCAGTTAGCTGTGACTTCAGGTAAATAATGGACAGTGGCTTGGCGAGCACATCTGCCAACTCTTTCAGCACCCTTGGGTGTAACCCATCCAGTCCCACAGACTTGCGTGCATCCAAGCGGTGTAGCAGGTCTCTGACCACCTCCTCTTCAACTGTGGTGTCCTTGAGCTGCTTCCCCTCCCCATCTCCCAGCTCATGAGGCTGGTGTCCAGGGAACAGCCAGTTCCACTGCTAAACACTGAGGCAAAGTAGGGGTTGAGCACCTCAGCCTTTTCCTCATCCTTAGTTACCATGTTTCCCTCTGCATCCAGTAAAGGAGGGAAATTTTTCCCTAATACTGCTTTTGCTATTAATGAATTTATAGAAATAATGCAGTGCAAATAAAATAGAATATATGACATAGCTGCTGGAACTGCAAAGGAGGCCAAGATGGAGGCCTCTCTTCAAAAACTGAATTAATGTGTTTAAAAATTAAAATGTTCTGTGTTTAAATTTTCAAAAGTGTCTCTCATTGTTTCCAGTTTATGTTTAAAAATAAAGCAAACTTAAAATACTGCTAACGTAACCCAGACACATGTTGGATTTCAAGAAACCATCTTATCTACAGCTAAATATTTATGCAATGTATCTAAGGCCTGCAATGAGCACCCTACAAGGCTTTTTATAAGACATGCTGAGCAGCAATGAACGTTAAAGAGTAAACCTCAGTTTTAATTATTTTTCACAACATTTGATTTGTTTAATAAATATGTTCCAATACTGAGAGTGAAATAATAGGGAATTTACACTCAGTTTTCATGCTTGTTTTTCAAAATAAGCAGCCCCTTTTAATTAACACACACACTCAAAACTTAGTTATGTATAAATTAAGTATCAATTTCAATTTTGGTCAATCATACACTGGACCAAATTATTGTTCCATTTATGATTCTGTCAATGAATGCAATTTAAATAAACACATTTTGGAGATTTCCTAACTATAGTTAACTACCACACAAAATAGATTTCCTAACTATAACTATACTATAGTTATGTATAGTTATATACTATAACCATAACTATAGTTAATTACACACAAAATACATAAGACTACAGTAGATTTATACAATAAAGATTGATTTTTTCAATAGTGCCAAACTGGATGGACTTTTTTCTTTTTTCTAATTTTTTAAACAACACATAAATTTAAAGCATATGCAACAAAGGAAGGATTATAGTAATATGGCCAAAACTTACACTATAATTCAAGGAAAGAGGTATACAATACATTTCTAATCTCACATGTAAATCATTTCTTACATTTTAGAGTACAGTGTTCTGTGCGGACCTGATTCAAGATTTCATGGAATGGATCTGTTCAGTGCATTAGATCTTGTCCTCCTAAATGCCATTGAAAATATTACTTCATGAACATCAAAAAGATGGAATCAGAATTAATCCAATAGATAAAAAATTTTTTTAAAAATAATTTACATGATACAAAGGACTCTGTCTTCAGGAGCCAAGATATGAATCACCTCTCTTCACCTACTGCTGGAGTATTAACTTAAGTGTGGCATCTTCTATACCCAAGTATGAGAAAGATTACTACTGCCTTCAGTAAACCCTTGCCCACACATATACTGAGACCGTCAAGGGGAAAGTGGGTCACATTAATCATAAAATACACTGACTTGCACAAGAAAACATTTTATTACCCTTTAATCTTTTGTTTTTGCAGGTGTAAAACAGCTTTATTAAGAGAGATAACACACATGATCATCTGCCATTGTGGTAGTGACCGTGAAGTATTACACTGCAAGACAGCTTCTCTTCAAAGATATGTTACTAAAAATGGATATACACTTGTAGAGACCTCCCATCTCACACTATCAGTAAAAAGAGAATATTCGGTTATCAGCAAAATAGTCACATCTGATTAACTCACTTATTCACTAACAGTTTAACTACTTCAGAGATATATAAGAATATTAAAGGATTTTCTTAGGTTTAGTTATTACTGCAAGCTAGAAAAATATGGACAAAATAGGAAGATTTAATAAAGTTATCTATAAACTGATTTCAGAATCCAAACTCACACAGATAGGCATGGGTCTTGATAACATTCTTCCTGAAGAGAACAAGACTGCTTGTTTAATAAGAGCCTTCAAATAAAGTAAGATATACAGCAGCACACTTTAAATATGTCCTTTACATTACTTTACAAAAAAGAAGAATAGAACAGAACAAACATTTTTACACTGACCAGAACGTTTTGAAAAGCCTAAAGGCCTTATGTGAGTAAATTCATCATGCCTTTAAATCACTGCCTTGCATTCCACAGTGAAATTAAAACTGATTCTCATCCAAAACCCTAAATATCTCCCACATGATTCAAGAGTAAAAATAGCAGGTAGCCCCTCCACACTTGTCACACAACCTCAGAACTGTACACCTGCAAAACACAGAACATTCCTTTCTGCCATACAGTACTAACTCCCATCTCCTTTAATAGCCAACAAAAATACATTCACCTTGCCACACATTTAAAAGAGGTCAATTGACCAGGCATATTTTAGACACGGATAAGGAGCTGAAAGGTCTCTCCTTGTTCTTCTCCCCTCTCCCCTTTTTAAATGAAGGTCAGTCTAACAAATATAACTCATACAAGATTTCTACTTTTCCAGTATCGCTTCCAGTGTTAAATCAATTGTTAATCTTGTGTGTTTTGTCTGCACTTTGTTCACTTAATCCATAACTTTAATTGAAATTACTCTGTGACCAAGAACAAAAGGTCTTATCTGAGGAAAAAAACAGAGAAAGAGAATTTGAGTTCAGATATTTAGGATATGTCACAGAACACATTTGACTCCCAAGCACTGTTCCATTGTGTGGCTGAATTTTCTCTTCAAAGTTAGGGATCCCCAAAGAAAAAACATTCTGGCTATGCAGGGAAAAATATGAGGACACAAACCACCATATAGGGTATATGTATTCTGCCTGATTTATTTAAATTGAAAAAGACATAAGTGCATTTATAAGAATTGCTTTAGCTTTTATATTTATCAGTGTCCTCAATCTTTCCTCCATTGAAGTCCTGACAGAATAATTAATTTCAGTCAATCAATCATTTAACAAAAACTCACAGGTGACCTCAAAATAACACATAATCTACCAAGAACTAGTCACAACAACAATCTTTAAATTCCCCTGGAAAGGAAAATTAAGTCAGCTATGTGTGGCTTGAGGCAACCTAAGCTGTAAATCTCTCTTTTCTGATCTCTTCATATAGATGAAAGAGTAGTGCTGCTCTGGATTACATAGAACAATTATGTGTTCTAAAAACTCAGGGCAGCAGGTTTCAGACAGCTTTAATCATTAGCAATTAACTGCATCTTTTGCCACCCTGTAATAGTTCCACCAATGCCTATGAATCCTCAGGAATCACTCTAAGAAGCCAATCCTTTACATTTAGGTTTGTGGATAATAAAAGGCCTGCCTATATTTGTCAACAAATCCAAATATAGGTCACTTGCCTGACTGAAAACATACCCACCTTCTCCCTCTACTGCATACCTTAAAAAAGGTGGAGCAGACTTTGAACACTTGACTACACTGCTATTAGTGTGAACACACAGAAGGAACAGTGCAAATGTGGATTTCATGGTTTGCTCTGGCAGCCACTGAGAGAATATAGACACTTTAATTACCGTTTCCTTTTTTAAGGATATAAATCTGTTGTACTGTCCTTAAAACTAGGAGTCATTCTCTTTATCGGTACTGCCTTTGTTACTCTGAAGATTGACAGTATGCTTTTTCTAGCTTGCTTACAACAGCCTTTCCTTTGAAATTTCCCACCTGTGCACTACTCCCAACAGGAACAACAGTGTGGGTACTAAAAAAAGACAAGGTACTGTCAACTGCCAGAATATTACCACTATGAGGTCAGTCCACGAAAAAGTAGATGACACAGTGGTAAAAATGCTGATGCCTTTTCTATACTACAACTCTCAACATTGCTACCCATAGCAGTGCTTCACCAAGGAGAAATTTTATGAAAACCTTGGTGTAGATAGCCACTCAAGGTTGCAATAAGATATATATAAAGTCATAACAGTCCAGAAAATGTGAAGCTCCTGAAATACAAAAGGCTCAGCAGTGTAAATCCAGGAAGATAAACTGACTGTATTTTGTAATTCAAGTAAGGAATGCAGTTATTAGCTAGACAAAAAACCTTAGTAAAATTTACTTTTAATTACTCAAACAAAGCATCTTGTGCCCAAGGACACCATACTTTTATTTAGGAATGCTAAATTCCTGTCCTCATATTCCCTAGCAGGCAAAAATTACTAGGCAGCAAAGCTTTTGTAGCAAACCTAAAACCAAGGAAACTGCTCTCAAATAGCCAGAAGCAGAGGAAATAAATCCCACAAAAAAGATGAACTCTACCTCTTCAAGGCTGCTATTATATCAAGAGGCAGCTAACTGAGTTGTTGTAAACTCAAGGATATACAATAGGCAAGAATACACTATAAGCAGAGCAAAGAATGGAAGAACTAATAACTTATTAGACAAAGGGATGTAGTTATGAAAACTGGACAAGCCTTTTGACATGAATTTCATTCTTCACATCTGAAGCAGAAACATTTGATCTAAATACTAGTTGAGAAAAGCTGTTAGGTATCTAGCCACATTATGGTAATCAGTGAGATAATCTGAGAGAAAAAGTTAACTGTGGCAATGAGAGGAGTGTTAGCAAGGAGAAGGTGCCTGGCTCACAAAAGCCTAAAGCCATGATGTTACCTTGCCTATTTGTCTGCTGCTCTAGGCAAGTAACTACTTTGCCTACAGCCCAAGCAAGCCTGGTGAAACAGCTGAACTAAAGCCAGAAAAGATTCTTTATAAACATACTGGAACTTCAATAGAATGAGCACATGGATTAAATGGGCAGCAAGTATTTCAGGACTCAATTTTGTATTGCAAGAGAGACTATGCTATGGCAAATAAACACTATGGCTTTGACAACTTCTTGACTTTAAACTGGCTGTCACTGTGTTCATACAAACACTAAGTCTTGTCTCACAAAAGGTTTATTGCTTGAAGTCGTTTGTTCTGAAACAAAAGGGTCAATTACAGCAGCTCCAAGGAAAGTTTGCAAGTGTATATGGGGTGTAGAACAGCAGCATATCCATATGCTACCTGTAAAGACAGGGCTGGCTTTTTCAAAATCACCCTAGAAGCTCATTCTTGTAGCAGAAGCACATCGGTGTGGAACAATGTTATTTTCCTGAAGAAGTCTCCCAGGAGTTTTGTCTTTCAGCACAAGGAAGCATAATATGAAGCTCCATTATCACCAGCAGAGTTTTCAACCACAAATGTAAAATTAAGCCAAAGCCATAAATTCAGTAAGCTCTATCATCAATACACACACAAAAAGCTTAATGAATATCCTCCCCAGTTAATAGGCTACATAAGCCTATTTCGGAAACCACATGTGGAGGCTACTCAGTTACTTTTGAAGTATCAGGTCTTTATTATCTTCTAGACAATGAAGAATTAACCAATCGAGTACTAGACTGAAAAGTTCAGTCATCTTCACCTCTTCCTCAAATGGAGAAGGAAAAGACAGAGACAGACAGACAGATAGTTTCATCAGTCTGAACACAAGACAGCCTTAAATGTAAGGCAACTGTCAAGAACAAAAAAAATTGAGAAAGTACATATGCTAACACTGATTCATATCACACACACACTTGTCCCATGCACATTTGCTACAGAATTAAATTTCTCACAGTTTTGAGTCATTTGCACCATAGCCAGAGCTCCTACCACCACACTCAGAATCTAGGAAAAGATGCAGTTCAAATCTTAACACAGTTATGCCAGAAGCCCAGATCTATACTCTACACAGACCTTTAAGATTTTTACTGGGTTTCCTAATTCTTTCTTTGCTTTTTCTTTTTTGATCTGAAAGACATCAGAACAGCCTTTTTCCAGGATGCTCTTCAAATGTGCTTTAACTTTTTATCACAGAAACTCAATCTAGAAAGGATGCAGTAGACAATTGCATGAAGTTGAGAAATCCTTCATACCCTGTTGGTGCAGAAAAGTAACTTTCATACTGACCAACAATTGAATATTTGAATAAAGTAAAATGCCTGTTTACTTGACAGAAACAGGTGATTCTATTTAAACTAGACAGGTTGCAATAAAACATTTGAGCTACCAATTGCTGACTGCTTACTTCCAGCATTCCAACCACAAAATGCTGGTACCTGGATAGTCATTAACCACTTCTAATGCCTCAATGAATCAGCCATGCTGTGACAAAAAGTGAAAACTACCACTTTGTTTCCCTATAAATGTAGATTGCAATACCCAAGACAGAAATAAACTAGGCAGTACTGCTGGGCTGCACTGCTGAAAATTTAAGTACTTCCAAGATGACTGAAAATTCCTGCAACCTGTATTTTAGCTAGGCTAGTGCACTTCTCTTTCCATGTTACAAAAGACTTTCGGGTTTTAGCAGTTTTGATATTTGTCAGCGGGCTTTTTGAATACAGATAGATCACTTTCAAAGAAAAATTCTTGTATTGAATTAGTTCAGGAAGTGATTAACCTTCACTCATTTGAAGTGATAATTCAAAAATATAAAAAATATATATGCTGAAGGCTCTGCTAATAGCAGCACTAGAGGTACTATGTTCTCAAGACCAAGTGCAAAAAACAAAAGAAATATGAGGACTGAGCTGTCTGAGCATTTAAAGAAGCATCCCTACCCCAGATCTTACATGGGAGCAAAGATCTAGTAACACCCTTTCAGCGGCTAAAGAAACTGCTGCCAGAAGCCTGTCCTGCCCATCTGATTCACAATAAAAACAGCCTCAGTGTAGTAGACAATATTCCACACCTCAAACTACAGATTATTTTTGATTTATAAAATTTCTTCTGGCTGTGGCAAATGAGACAATACTAGTATTTCATAGTAATATAGACAAGATCTGTTTAATAAATATCACATCATCTGCAGGTATTTTTAACAGGATGCACATTGTGTTTTGTAAAAGCTATGAAGAGCATGCAATTAAACAATGTATTTTGTTAAGCTGACAATAGATTTCATAAGTCATACTACGTAGGAGCCCTCAGTATTGTTGGTATTATTGGATTGTACATATTTTAGTATTCCTGATAGTGAGGAAGCAGTAAACATTTTTTTTTTGAAGGAGGAGACTAAGTACATTGAATGCTTAGAACATTAATTAGAAACAAAATTTACTTTTATAAGACTCAAAATGCAGATATTGTTCATGGAAGTAGGTATATATGAGGTCTGTACAAGAATAACCTGTAGAAAAAGAGCAGAAGCAGCTTGGTGTGATACTCTATTTTCTCTTTCTCTGTGCCCAAACTTCCACTAATGTGAATATGAATTTATTATTCTAAATGCAAAGTTCAGAAGATACAAAAATTAAGGGTATCATATGTTGTCTACCGTGCATACCTGGGACCTAACTTGCCCTCAAGTTACATTTATTCCTGAGCAGCCACTTTTTTTTTTTTATACTTTAATGCACAAAAGTTGTTAGGCATAGATCATGACGTATACAATCATATGTCAGTATAGAATACTGCGGTTCTATTGTACAATAATATAGATCCCCACAAGTCTAGCCTTATCATGATTGATTATTCTTTTTAAAAAAATTTCCCACTAAGCTTAACTAATTGTAATTATAGTGCAAAGGCAAGCGGTGAGTTTCTCCAGTTAAATAAATAATTTTGTAGGCTACAACTTTAAAAACATAATATCTCTATGGAAACATACATTGGCCTTAGAAACTGCACTAGGACCTTTAGCCAGTGCTCGTTTAAAAACAAGAGCAACAAAAACTTTGTATATTTGAATAACCATTCAAATGCTTATTTATGGATTCTCTTGAATTTAACATTTTGTCTATTCCTTTATAGATACTAATGCAGTCTTGTGATATATGTAATATATTGCCCACATTTTGGAGAATTAACCCAGAGAAGAGAGGGCTGACATTAACAACTCCACAGGTTTAGAGCATTCCAATCCTTAGCCTTATGTGAAATATTACCAGATTTTTAAAGGTACTGAGTATCCATAATTCCAGTTAGTTCATGAAAGATGCAGATGCACAAAGAGAGAAAAATAATTCTACATATCTCAAAGTCAGGTAGGCAAAGAATAAGTCAGCAAAATCAGCAGACACTTTAAAATGTAGGCCTCAATGATCTGACTCTAATTAAATGGAAGTTGAAGTTATAGGCAGGATTAGAAGCCACAGGGCATCCTTTGATCTCAGTTTCTCAGATTAGGCTGCTTTTTGCACTACCGCACTTTCCCTTCACTTTAGTAATTCTTAAACTGTTTCTTTAGCAGAAGAGACAACTCAACAGGGAAATGGTTGGGAAGGAATTTTTGCCATCTCTACAAAGATCCACAAATGACATTATCTTCAACAGATGAAGACTGATATTTCTGAAGTCACAAGTCCTCCTGAAGCTTTGGTCCACTGGACCCTCAAAGTCCATGTTTTTCCAAGTATTTTATACAGGTCAAGCATACTTTAAATTGCTTACAATTACACAGTGGCACATCCAAAATATATGCAATGTGGCATTGCAGAAGACAATAAATACAAGCTTAAAAAGCTGATAATAGACATTTACTACAAAACTAACACTCTATATAAATATATCTGGAGGGCATTTCATATTCTGCCTTTATAAATAATCGGTTCACCTTCTCCACAAATTTTTTTCCAAAATTAGTACAGACATGAGGCTCCTGAGAAATAGCACAAGAAATGTTTGTGAACTTCAGATACGCATTTTGATAATTTCTGAGTGTAAAAGTAGTCTTTAATGATTTCACATCAAAAAATATTCATATTTTGTCTTCATATGCCAAAAAATAAACATGCCAAAATAGAAAATTTTAGCCAAAAAGAATTTGTCAGAGAAATATAAAAGGGTTTTCAGGGAACTATAACATAGCAATACATACAAACTTTAGCAGAAAGTTTACACATATTTTAAAGGCCCCAGTCCAGTGTTTCGGTCATTTTGTGTTGCCTCCACTATAAGAAATTGAAAATGGAGCTTCACTGAGCAGATAAGGCTACATGACAGTGCAATGGCAGCACAGAATTAGTGTCGATGTCCCCAAATCACCTGCTTTCCAAAAAAAGTGCAGATGTAAAAGAGGGCTGAAGAGAAGGCTTTCAGGTACCTTACCTCTTGTGAAAGCAGATGTAATTTAAAACCTAATTTAGCAGCTCTAAACTACACAGGAGCATCTTATTGTGTTACAGTAGGCCCAGAATTATTCCCTGCATCTCTCCACTACTGTCAAAGATCATGTAGGCTATTTTTAAAAGTTGTCTTTTTTAAAAAATCTGATCATTATTCTCAATCTACTAATAAAAGTGAACCTTAGTACATTATAATAATCTAATTAAATTACTTCCTGAGTGCATTTTGTTGTCCACAAAGTTATTTTTGAAGCTACTGAACAATGTATAAAAAGATTGGACAAAGCGTATTGCGTTGTAATCTATACACTTTGGAATGGATATGTACAGGCTATTTAGAGATTTAAACAAACGACTCACTGATTTTCAAACCATTACTATATGATATGGAAAACTCAAAAAGATCTTTTCTCAGTGGACAGAGATCTAACAATGAATTAGTGCTCTCTATTTTCTTTCTTATGGAAACCTCATTTTAATGGAAGTACTATAACTTGCTAGGAACATACAAGAGTGACTAACAGCCCAATTAATTTACAAGATTTATCTGCTATTTACTGTGCTGGTTCTATACATACAATTATGAAAACCATCAACAGATTTCCCTTTCAGGAAGGACATTAGACAGTCAACATCCTTTTTTCATAATTTAAAAAATATATCTTTTAAAGATATAGGAAAAACTAAACACTTTGAGTGCCAGTTTTTGCATTGCATTGCAACTTCTACTGTGCAGTGCAAGCAGTATCTTAAATTCAATAAATGTGGATTAGCTTTTTTTGTAAACAGTACAGCTTTTTTTGTAAACGGCTTCCAAAAATTTTATTGAACATACAGGTGACAAAAGCATTTTTTCAGATCAACAACATTTGACAATGTCAGGAACCTTTTATGTAGTTTAAATGGAGAGGAACACACACCCCCCAGAATAATCATGTGTACTTTTGTAGACGTGCTTTACACTGTTTGCTTACTGTATATAGTACTTAGAAATCTGTTCCAACTCATTTCACCCTGAAATTTCAGTAACACCTCCATTTGCAGATTTAAGTTATATAAATTTCTTTTAAAAGTGCTATTCAGATACAGAATAAGTTGACTTCTGACTTTAAAAATTTAGAGATGTCTTCTCTCTCAGAAGGCTAAGTCAAAGTTCAGCTAGCTAATATTGCAGAGGTCAATTTGTTTAAATCTGTACTAACTCCACTTTCTGACAATCTATATTTTAAATATCTCATTAACCAAATGATAGTCAGTTTGAAATATTAATATAACAGTCATGAAAAAGGCAACAAAAATTAAGATAGTGCTAGCCTGCTGTGTCCGTTTTGCTGGAGCATAAGCTGTTACTCTGGTTTTGGTGATTTTGAAAGAGTGAAGATTGTATCAAATGAAATGCCTTAAAACTCCTTCCAACCAGCCCAGTCCATTTGCTAATTAGTGTATTTTCCTTATTTGAAATGAACATGAGTCTAAATGGTATTAAAAGCTCTGCCAAAAACTTACAATAAAACTCAAAAAGCTTGATGCGACAAACATTCTCCATAGTCAGTCATACAAGGGCTTATGATCTAAGATGACTGTAGCCATCATTAGTCAGGGAAAGTTATTCAATCGACCAACGTGGAAAGAGGGAATCACCTTACAATCATTCTGTTTGGAATAACTTAAGAGCAAAAAGAATGTATCAAAGTCTTCTGGCTTGTTTTGGGTTGGGATTGTTTCTGCCATCACTTTTAAAGACACTCATTATCATCAAGGGTCACCTCTCTGAAAATTGACCTCTCTAGTGAGAGGTTTTCTTGACTTTGACAGCAGCACAAAGAAAGGAATGCTGTCTGAGAGAGAAAGAGAGAAAACATAATAAACTGAGTTTAAGTCTGGTATCCTAACAGCTGTATTTAACAGTAAGAAATAAAGAGGAAAAAAAGGAAAATCCTCTGACATGGCTAGCATCCATTAGAACACACTAGTAGGTGTCTAATGAAATGAATTTTGTTGAACATTTTAGCACTTTACACAAGCATATTTCTAACTAGGTTTTGGATGTTCACTCTGGGATGCACCATAGCCCTTACAAAGCCCTTACTTCTGAATGACATGAGAGCTGAGAAAAAGCAGTAGTTTTGCTTACTATGCAAGACAGTATTTTAACAGTATTTTAACTGGTGGGCAAAATATATTGCTATAAGTACTAAGCCTTATGTTTATGGAGGCAGAATAGAATTTTGAGAAGAAAGACCTCGGAAAGATATCAGCACTGGTAAGCTGATTTTCTGGATTTAGTTAAAATTTCATCTGCATGGTGGGTAACATTTCTAGTTTTGTAGCCGAGTTTTCAAACAATGAAATGTTCTTGTTTCACACAAGTCAAGGAGCTAAATCACTTATAAAACTCTTGGCAAAAAAATAAGTGTTCTGAGTCAATATTGCTTCAGGTAACAGTCTTTGCTTTGGGACTAAAAATAAAATAATTCATTGAGAAAAAAAGAAAGGTCTGCAGAGTTTTCAAAAATGCTTCTTCCTTCTGGGTTGAAGCTAAGCTCACTATTTATGAGAAATCTTGGCAGAATATAAAAATTTGAAACAACACAGTCGAAAAGAGTGTCAATTCTTTACCTTGTGTAAAATTACAAGTCTTTCACTACAAAGACATTGTCAAGTTACTAAAGAACACATGTATTTAAAAAAAAAAAGAATCTATTTAGTAGTCAAACGCACAAGACATTTTGAGACATGTGAAAGGTGATTAGCATAAAGTTCCCTAAATTTGAAAGGAAACAAAATTGCTTGGCATGTAACTGAAACTGGCCAATGAATGGTTTCTGTACTCAGCTCAGGAATTTGGAAAACACACAGTGAAGTCAATGAAAATTCATTTGACTAGGCCTTAAATCAGAACAAGAGTCAAAAGGATAGATGTCTAAACTTGATTAATTTCTTCATTTCTATGCAACTAACCGTAGTATACAGTGTCCTTGCTAATATTTAAACTTAAATGAGTGACTTATTCTGTGTATGATCTCCAGGAGATTAATCAAGAGAACAATAGAAGAATTTAAATCAGTCATCTATCCTACAATCTTATCAGAAGTTATAACTTTTGCATTATGTCCATACAGAAGGCCAGAAGGCTTTACAAAAGGATCTGATCAGACTCTCCCAAGTTAGAATGGTGGCCTCACATCACTTTATCATCTTAATATGTCGTATGATATCCAAGCAAGCAACTATGTACAGTTTTTCTCATTTATTCCTATGAATTAGTGTCTGTGATTTTATCTACAACTTCTCCTTTGTGGATATGAGTGCCTGTGTTGTCATGACCCAAGCAGTTCTGTGGAGTTCTCAGGGTTGAAGCAGCTCTCTTATTGTAATCAGTTTTCATTACAGTCCTTTGATCTGTCTCCATTCTTTGTATACAACACTTCATCACCTTTATTTTCTGTCATAATTGCATGTGAAAGATTTCTCCTTTGATAGACCCTGAATGCCAAATCAGTATCAAAAAGAGTGTTGAAAAGTGTCATGTGCTCTGTCTGCTTTAGAAGGCATCCCATACACCTGTGGAAGACAAACAATTTTTCAGTGATATGACATATCTATCATCCGTCCACAGGATATGAGCTGTTCTGTCTGCTTAATAGCAAGGGTCTATGCATAGCAAAATAGCAACTGCTGAAAGAAATGTGTAGCACATTGCAAACTGTCTGGCAGCCCTTCCTAAACCTCATCTCATTCTGGCCTGCTGATAATTCACAGACTATGTTCCCGTGCGCTCATCACTCCAGCAGTAAGAGTGTCTAGATGGGGCCCCCTGTCTCTGCTCCCTGTCACACTGTCATTCAGGTGTGTCTGCCTGCCATCACCTGCTGACAGAGCCACATGTGTCTCAATTACAGAATAGGCCTCCATTCGCACTACTGATGAAGATGTTCAATCTGTACTGGCTAATAGCATTCTCCCTTAAAGATGTGTCTTTTGGGGCTTGTGAAAACAGACCCGAGGTGAAGTCTGTTGGCTGCTACAGAATAATATTTCTCGCCATCGTTTTAGTAACAAATTGTCAGTGGCCAGTCCTTTCCTCTACAATTCCTAGCCTCTGACATCGTCTGCAATGGTAAAATACAGTGAAGGATTTTTTTTTCCCCTCTCTAGTTCAGTCTAAGGACAAGTGATTAAGCAGCAAAACTGGAAAGCCTGATATGATACAATATGAAAGTAATTTACTTCTCCTTTATATTACAAACTCCATTCATTTCTGTAACCAAGGATGTTTTAACACTACCAATACAGTAGCGATGACATCCATATTCAGCTTATTGGACAAAGAAAGAAAAAGGTACAAGGAGGGAAAATTGTTGGAAGATGATGTTAGATATGTTATTGCTATGTAGATGACAATGTTAGATATGTTATTGCTATGTATGTACCACATATAACCAGGGAGGGTAAAACTCAGTGGTCTTTGACCAGCAATGATACATTAATTATTAGTGTCTAAATGACAGATTTTCCTTCTGGTATTTTAGATTCCTCGGGGATTCAAGTTTTAATAACTATATGTGCATCGGGAAGAATCATATTACAATGATTTATATTTACAAGTGATCTCTGCACAAGGATTATGCTGAATGTGAAAAAATAAATATACAACCAAACTCTGCAGGAAAAGGTTTAGAAGAACAGTGTAACATTAATGCTATAACAGTTATCATTACTAATAGTAGTATTAATAAGGTGTTATGCAGTTTAAGTGCTCAGGATAAAGTATGAGGTTTAATTCTCATACAAGGGAGGTTATTAGGTAAGATCTTTCATGCATCTGTGCAAAACAAGCATGTTAGCAGAAAATATTTGTATGTGGTCTTGGCTAAAAACTTAGGAATGAGGAATGATCACTATGGAAAGAAATGAATTCACAAGCAGCAATTTCTATTGTTAGGAAAATTAAGCCTAGATCTCTTGAAAAAAAAAAAATCTCAGTTGTATATTGTGATGATAATATCAGGCTGTAAAACCTATTAAATAAACTGGTAGTTTTGCTGGGGTTCTCAGTTACCATTTAGAGATTTCCATCTGGAGTAACAGGTGTCTACTTCAGAGACTGAAGCAACTAATATCCACTTCTTTATAGAGTACACATAGATAAACAAGAATCCTATCTGGAGTCCTCACTCCCTCCCAGTTTAAGATCTGGACATTTGCCCTTTTCTCTGGTAACTGCCAGAAGATCAAGCAAGCCAAGCCAAGAATTTCTTCTTAAAAATGTCAAATTTACAGACATAATCTCAGCTCACATAAAACCTTTTAAAAAGTAGATTCTTCTGTTGTGCAACTCAACATACTTATTACATTTTCCATCTTTCTCTCTATAGAATTATAAAGTACTAAATTCAATGCATTTCAGACCTACCAGTTACTCCTCTTGACCAATAGCACTTTCCTCCTTTCCCCTGACTGTAAACTTCCTTAAAATGGGGAACTGTCCTCAGTTCTAGAAATGCACTTTTAATTCAATATACTTTAAAACAGTGTTTCATGATTAAATCCAGATCCACATATTCAAACTTCACAGTAAAATTAGAGTAGCTGGTATTAATATTAAATAGAATGAATGCAATATTTTTACTTTTGCACAGATGGATACATTTTTATTAAGACTTTGCAACTTCCCACCACTCACAAATGAAAAATGAGATCTATGGCATTTAAACTAAACAGCTCACTTCTCTGACATCACACACTGGAATTAAAAATTATCCATCAACAAGCAGTCCAACACAAGTAACACATACTGAAAGTAAAGCTACAGTTATCTTTCTCTGACAGTATTACAAGGAGACATAGACCTACCTGCCATGTAAGTACCAATAACAGAGTTCTTGATACGTATGTCAGAGCACCACTTAGCACATGTTCAGTTCTACTCCTCTGTCAACAATCTCATTTATGCACTTTCCCTAAAACGAATAAACTGATTGAATGAAAGAATAATTACAATAAACTAGAGAATATTGAAGCTTAATTTAACCCCCCTTGAACTCAGATGAGTTACTTGCACAAACTCCTTCTAGATAATAACACTTAAAACAACGGAAAGCAAGATTATTTTTCAACAACAAGGAATATTTGCAAGACTGAATATAGTAAATGAAACTCAAGGACAGTCATGTAGTCCCTGTCTGGATTTAATCTTTTCAAGATTCAAGATATTAAATTAAAGTCAAGAGCATCCATATACAAGTAGCAGGAATGAATAACTATAATTGTGTGTGACAAGTGAAAGAGGAAAGTAAATCTAGTCCTCTCTCCCCCTTTTTAATTTTTAAAAAGGCATGGTTTGTGACCTCAGCTCAACAACTAAGAAATCTTAGAGCTGAAATTATTTCGTAATTAGATTTCTTGCTTCTTTACTTCTTCCCACCCCAACGTGGACATAATAAATAACTATTCCTAGTGTTGTCAAGGATAACTGGGGTAAAGAGTCAGGCAAATAAAAATAAAAATATCACAGAATCACACAGAATCATTCAGGTTGGAAAAGACCCTTGGGATCATCGAGTCCAACCATCAGCCCTAGTCTACAAAGCTCTCCCCTACATATCCCCCAGCATCTTATCTGAATGACCCTGAAACACACCCAGGGACGGTGACTCCACCACCTCCCTGGACAGCCTATTCCACTCTCTGACCACTCTTTCTGTGAAAAATTTTTTCCTAATGTCCAGTCTAAACCTCCTCTGTTGCCGTTTAAAGCCATTCCTTCCTGTTCTATCGCTAATTACCTATGAGGAGAGACCAGCACCAACCTCTCTACAACGTCCTTTCAGGTAGCTGTAGAGAGTAATAAGGTCTCCCCTCAGCCTTTTCTTCCTCAAACTAAACAGTCCCAGCTCCTTCAATCTCTCCTCATAGGATTCATTCTCCAGGCCGTTCACCAGCTCCGTTGCCCTCCCCTGCATTCACTCCAGCACCTCGATATCTCTCTCGTATTGAGGTGCCCCAAACTAGACACGATACTCCAGGTGTGGCCTCACCAGTGCAGAGTACAGGGGGACTGTCACCTCCCAACTTCTGCTGGTCACACTATTTCTAACACAAGCCAGGATGCCGTTGGCTTTCTTGGCCACCTGGGCACACTGCTGGCTCATGTTCAGCTGCTTGTCAATTAGAACCCCAGCTGGATTTAACTCCACTGACCACCACTCTCTGGGTCCGTCCATCCAGCCAGTGCTTGGTCCAGCAGACCATGCGCTCATCCAAGCCATGAGCAGTCAGGCAAAGGCAGAGTAACAGGCAGTTGGCTGCCTGAATTTTGCAGGAATACAAAGAAGTAAAGATTTGCAAATATGGAAAAGATCTTAAATCACAGCTGGCAACCTTTGTACATAGAAACAATTCACTCTGTGCAGTTCTGAAAATTTTGAAAATAGCTTATCTTAAAAAAAATAAATTACACAGGGAAGGAAAGGAAACCCTCATGTAAGGTCAATCACGGCCTTCCTACCTCATAAGGTAGGATTCAAGTCAGTAAGAACTGTAAGAGGAAGAAACTTTTGAAAGAAAAGGAAACATAATTTCTCTGTTACTATTTATTCATTTAAATGGGAATACATGAGACTTGGACAGGGTATTTTTCCTTTTTATATTTATGCAATTAATCTTCTAACACATACTCTTTTTTTAAAGCCAAAGATTTCAGAAGTATCTTTATTTTCCTTGTTTTTTCCCCATGTCTCACACATGTCTCTGTTTCTACCTCAACAGTTTCTCAAGACTGGAAGATGAACCTCCATTTTCTTGATAGTCAGGTCCAGTCTAGTGTCTTTCAGACACAAAAAATTCTGACTATACCTTTTAGTAACATTAAAGCACCAAAGAATATTTAACAGTTTCCAGTTTTGATCTCTGTAAGCTATATTTATATCAAAAAGTTTTACAGAAACAGCAACTGTCAGCAATATTTATAATGGCAACTGGGAAGATTTAATATTTTACATAAAATTATTGTTTAGTCATATTAATGGTTACACTTCTTAGCAGAATACAGAACTGTAATAGAAAACAGTTCTAGACTTTTAAAAGTTAAAAGCTGAGCAGACAAGACAAAAAGGGAGAAAGAAAACAGGCAGACAGTGATTAAATCATTTGCCCAAGGCTACGTAACAGGTCAAAGGCAGAAATGTGAACTGGAAATAATTCCCCTAGCTTTGCAACATAGTTCCTGAACACTGGACTATCTTGAGTTTTTAAGTCTGACATAAAAAAGCTCACCAATGAATAATTAGTATTAACCTCATTGCCAAAAATCTAAGGAACTCCTAATCTTAGCACTTTGCAAATATTTTAAATACTCTGCATGCACATGTGCATGCATGTAGCTGTAATCTGGTGCCTTCTGGCTAATCAGGAGTGTTCCTCACACTTCCATAGGATGAGAGAACTGTAAAGCAAAGCTGATCAAAACTGTCACGCTCGGGTCACAGGAGTCGACACTCTTGATTATTTCAGAGGATGCCCAGGGTATATCTGCTGATGCTGTGTAAATCATTATTATTTATTTTTTTTAAAACACAGTAAATAATTTTAACATGAAAAATGTTCACTATGATAGAAACACTTTAGGAAAAAGATGACATATTAGAATGATTGTATTTTTTAAAAAATTTATTCACCACAGAACTGAGTATTCAGTGCGATGTAACTTGACTTATGGACTCATCTCTCTCTCAATACAGCTTTCTCAGTGTACAGAAATGCCAATATTGTGTAGTGGTGTTGATGCAATAAACACAACAAAGAAAATGCAGTCTATCAGAAATGAAGGGATCCATAACTGCATAGCACATTTAAATGAATAAGCATAATAAATCTGTGAATACAGACTTCCTCTACCTTGATTCAAAAGCAAATCCAGCAGAGACATCAGTAGAACAGAACAATGTGTAAAAAAATCAACATCACATACTGTTCCCCAACTCAATGTTTATGTTTATTTTCATCTATTATATTATTACAACTTTTCTCTACCCAAGATCAGATGTGCATTTGACTGTCTCTATGTTCCTTACAATAAAATTCTCGATGTCAGAAGTCCAGCAGCATTTCACAAGTCTTCTAGCTGTTAAAATACTGTATACTTCCATAAGACTGTTATCAACAAACACCTTCTGGTAACTGACATCCAGGAAAAGCAATAATTTGTAAGACTATTTCAAACTGTTACCTTGCTAAAACTACTAGCAATCTGTTAATGAATCAAGTTAACACAGAGCTGGTATGACCTTATCTAAGAGATTGCCTGTGCATGCCATAAGCTGAAGTACTGCATATGTATATATTCAAGTTAGATAAATTAATTATATTTACCTCTTTTTCTACAGAGATTTTACCTCTTACTTTTAGTATATTGAAATATCAAAGACTCTAACCTCATTTTTGTTATTGGGCTGCTGACAACCTACCTGAAGGACAAGTCTAGTCTTGTACAAACTACACACTCAAAACCTTAATGAAAAGTCAATAAGCTTTGCTTTCTTGCAGCAGGAGACTTACCTGCCTGAAGACCAATTGATACATCATGCCAGGAAAACTTCCTTAATAAGAATTCTTATTTTCAGGACCTTGCTACTAAAAATAGATATGAAATATATCAGCATTGAGGCTGGCAAAATAATAAGAATTTAAGTGCTGGAAGTTTACTCTGCTAAAATAAATGTTCTTCCATAATAGCATAGCGAAACTCATTTTGTTTAGCTCATTCAAGCTGATTTATAATACAGAAGAGAATGTGCATGTTAAAACAAGAACATAGCAATCTTTGATCTTTAAAAAAATCCCCCGAAAACAAAAGAAACACAAAAAACCCCACAACATTCTGAAGTGGTTTCTTTCTAGATGTTAAATCCTATTCAGTTACATTGCACAGAAAACAAAGATAGTTATGCAACACAGTCTACTGTATCACATACCTTTTTTTAAACAGAAAAATTTCCCACCACTCACAATTTCATCCTAAATATTCGCTGTAGTCAATGTACCGATTTCCTAACTGAAACATGCAGAAAGCAATCTGTAACTATTGATCTGCTTCTTTAGCTGGAGCTGTAATCTGCCTAAGTTAGCCAGAAGCAGACTGTCCTGTCATACCCTCAACAACGTTATCACTTGTTTGAAATTTTTTGAAAGACATTCAATTTGGCAATAACAATAGAATGAAATAACAGGTTTATTCATTTATATACAGGCTTGAATAAGAGAGCATAACCTTTTCCTAGCTCTGTTATCAAAGACCTATCTCAGTGGATATTATGCTTTATGTTCACTCAGTAGGATCTTTACTCACGCTGAGAGCCAGAAAAATGTCAGCTGTGACACAAACCAGGAATGCTCAAACTCTGTTCGGTGGATCACTTCTGGGCCATATTGTTTCACCCATTGAAAGTATTAGTTGTAACTTAAACTTTAGGCCTCATCTATGTGTTATATTCATGATTATGAATCACGAACATACATTTCCAGTTGCAACATCAGTCAACAGAAAAGTTACTTATACTTCCAAGTTAATAGAGCTGATTGTAACATTATTTAAATCTTCCAGTAATCTCTCTGAACCCACCTCCCAGAGTCTTGTTTCAAACCTATAGCAAGTGATGGAATTGGGCAGGCACTATAGTACAAACTAAATACAAATAAAAATGTCACCAAAGATCTCATGAGATCTTGAGTTCCCTCAAACAGCTAGAACATACACATTTTTCTAAGTTTTACAATTTTAAATAAGTCTTTCCAGAATAGCTGTCATGCTGATATCATGAAATCATGAGTGAGAAGAAAGAGAATCAGAAAGACTTTGGATAAGCAAGAAAGGTGTGATCAGTGCCAGTGCTTAAAAAACCCCCAAAGATCAAACTTCTAATTTCAGGACAACCTCATAAATAGAGGGGAGCTGGAAAGAAAATGCTAAAAACTCTCACATCATAAGAAATCAAAACAAAAAAGACATTTCAAGACTTGCATATACAGAATACTAATAAACACAGGAGTGGGACCTTTAAAGACAAGAGGAACAGCCTCCAACTAAATAGCAGCAATTTAAATCCCTGCTACTGCCTGATAAGGTACAAACTATCCAGCTAAGCTGTCCAGAGTTGAAACTAAAAAACCTGACACTGGCAGACTCTGGGTTTAACAGAGCTTCTTCATTAATTATCTAGACATTGGCACTGCTACTGTGAACTCCCAACTATACAGAGCAAGAAAAATTCATCTGGCCACAAGCACTTAAGGGTTTAAAAAAAAAAAAAAAAAAAAGCAGCATTTCATTGGATGCAGAATTCGTATGCTTATCTACAGGTTTTTAATGTCACTTTACAGTTAATAATTAGCCCTCCTCTGGCCTGCACAAAGAGTGCCACTGAGACAAAGGAAAACGTTAAGTGTGTTAGCTATACTTGCCACTGGTATAAACAGTCAAAGGGATGATTAATGAATGAGGGGGAGAATTAAACAGAGCAGTGAACAAAGACAAAGCTGGTTTGCTTGGCTGCCCACAAACCAAGACAACCTGCATCCATAAAGAAACTACAGAAAGTGACAAACAAAAAATCAGCTTAATAGACAGCTCATGAAGACTTTATTTAACCTCACGTTATGACAGCCTCAGCGCTTTATTAACACTCTGACATGTTAAGATGCGAGGGTCATTTGAGGCTAAAACACACATTTGTTGGGGGGAAAGGCGGAGAAAAAAATGCACATTTTTGTGCCACAGAAAGAAAAACAGAGCAGGCCCGAATAACTTAAACAACACCCTTCAGTTCTCCTTTGTGGAGCATGCCAAAATCGACATTTTTAAAGAGTTGTTTAGAGATGTCAAACAAAGCTGATGAAGCACTAACACAAGCAGCCCAGAAGTAGCTTGACAGGCCTTATCCTTCTCTTCAAATGGCTACATTTTAGACAGACGCCTTTCAGATTTAAAAAATTGTGATGGCGTCTAATTTTAAAGCAAGTTATACTCAGTTGTTTCACTTTAAATGAGCTAATGAACATTCCCAACTACTCTCCACAGATTATTACAGGTATCTAATATCCTATATAAATGTCTATGATTTCTGAATGAAAAACCCTGCAATAAAGTTCATAATCACAATATAGTTCAGCAACTTTATTGCTTAGGTCATTTCCAAACATTGACTTTAACAGAGACAAATTACATACTTGAATTTGAGTTATCTTGCCTTTTGTTAGGTAGAGATTTTTTCTCTTTTTTTATTTAAATGTAGTAACTTTCAAAAATAATCTGCTTCCCTTCCTCAGCCACCCAATGCACTGGACAAATACAATAAACCTCTAATAAAATGGGATGTACAGCAAAGTACAGAAAATGTTAAGAAGAAAACCACAGTGAAAACCCCGCAACACAGGAACAAGTGCCATAAGCAGAGAGAGAAAAGAAGAGAAATTTTTCTTCAGCTTATAATGCCATAGGTGCATAATCACGTAAGTAATGCCATGAGTAGCCACATCTTCTAACAAGACAACACAGTATGCAAATATTTTGCTGTTACTGACAAATGAGAATAAAAATTCCTTCTTGTTGCTATGGATTCAATATTATATATCCCTGCAATGTCAAAAAAAAATCTTGACTCTTTCCATACTGTTATACAACTTATTTATTAGATAAATACAACTGATCTACAGAGCTTTTTTTACTGAATTTTACATTTTTAGTAGAGAGATTCTTATCCTCTCAAATCATCATTAATAATCCTTTAAGCTTTCTGTCCAAGCTTTTTTTACTATACAGTATCATCCTCCTACCCATTCTCCTACTGCATAGCTTCTTTCTGTATGCTTCACTGATTGATTTTCTCACTGCAATGTCTGTGAAAATAAGCTGGAGCAGAAAGCCATTCTATATTACTTTAATTCTTTCTACCATAAAGCAACACACCCAAAACTGATACCTTTTATGACTGGCAAAGAAAGTATCTTCTAATAAACAATTTGATGATCTGAAAACTGAACATGCTCAAAATTTAGGGTGAGATCATGCACAAAAAGCATTCCACATTTTCTGCTAAAACCCTTCATCTTCCTCTGCAAGAACAACTTTGTCCAGGCTTCTACTTTCACTACCATTATATATATGCCATTTCTACAAAATTTAAAATTTCTCCATCAACTGCCTAATATCTAAGTCACCAAGCAAGACTTTGCTTCAAACTCCATTCACAGAGAACTGTAACTCTGTTTTGAGAAGTGTCTATATCAGATGTATTTTCAACAAATAAGGCAATCCACAGTTATCAGTGCAACTTATAGAGGAAAAAATGTAAATTTTCCATTTTGAAGGATTAATTTTTACTCCCAAATGTTAATGAAGTTCGATCAAGTAATATGAGAAGTACAGAATACAATTTGCACTTTTCCACTATGCAGTCAAGATAGTGCTTTTTGAATACTCATAAGGAGCCCTAGAGAAAGATAATTTAGTATGTGAAGTAAATGGAGAAGCATCGACACTGTCCTCTTCCCTCTCTCACTTTGTGAGGAATCTTCAGATACTTGTTCAAAAAAACTTCAGCTAGAAACCAAATCTGCATTGATGAGACCAGATCATATGCTGATGTTATCTGGATCAACTTATACACTGCAAGAACTTTTTTATTTTACCAAGGGCATACAAAGGAGACTAAAGAGAACTCTCCCTTACCACACCCAAATTCTCCTGAGCTTCAACACTATTTTTTTATGTTATTTCCTCTATTAAAAAAAAAAAAAAGCAATCACATAAAAAAGCAATCACATATTGGATAGTTAGTCAGAATAATTATTTTCTTTAATATGTCCTATTTTTAGAAATAATTCCAAGTCAAATTTGCCATGAAACTCGAGCAACTAACTGTTCTAGATTCCTTTGAAAGCTCTAGATGCATTATATATACTCTGAGCTAAAACCTCTCTTGGTATAGATCTCAAAATACAGAATATGCTATAGGACAGAAACACTGTAGAATTTGTCTGAGCCTTCAAAGTTTTGAATTCATAGCCCAGTTCTGATTGAATATCAAAGCTGGACAGATCTTATTTTAAAGTATAATAGCTTTCAGAAATAGTTTCTTCTCTCGCCCGTCGCAATTTCTTTAAAAAGCTTTGATATAACGGGGGGGGTGGGGGTGGGGGGGAATAAGTGTTCTCCACATGTCCTAAGAGGTGAGAGACAACTTAAAAAGCACTGTATCCGTGCTCACGTATGTCAACATACTCTTTTTACTTTAGGAATGCAATGAAAACTGATCATCTGGGTAACTAAGAAGTATCAATTTCAATAGTGAAAGCCATATTTTCCTGGGGGATGGGCAAAAGCGGGGAAATAAGAAATCTCCCAGTGTTCAAGTGTGATCTCTACAGGTAACTGCCACATGCAATCGTATATCCACATCTAGGATGTGCAGGCAGTTTTAGTGCCTTGTCTTTCTGCAACTGCCAATAAACTCACTGTTGATCTCCTGTACTTCCCCATCACTCATAGAATCACAGAAGGTAGAGGCAGAGGAGACATATTAGGTCATCTAGTCCATATCTCTGCCAGCGGGTGAGATGTACTTAAGTGAATAGTGACTGGAAAAGCCTCTCTGGATTTTTCATGCTGTGACATCATTCTCACACCAGTATCATTCTCTCACAGCTGAAGCTTTATGATAACCAAGTGTGACACACAAAGAGCAAATAAAGTGAAAACCAAGACATTTATGCCACATCTACGCTGTCAAACATTAAAATCTCTGGAACAACCTTTTCTTAGCCACATATATTTATTCTTGTTAACTCAGGTATGCATCTCACAAATAGTGAATCATGAGGATAAAAGATCTTGTGAAAAAAGTCACTGGGTCCATTGAAGTGAATTATCTTATTTTTAGGAAAAGTGCCCAAAGGATGTTGCTGCTAATTTACTTTATCACAACACTGTCATATACATGTATAAACCAAATAATGCCCTTCTTAAAGCAGCTAGGCAATACTAATATCAAACGATAAATACAAGCTTCAATCCTCAGTATTTAAAATACTTTTATATGAGAATGTAGTTAACAGGAAAAGTGAATAAAAATTTGTTTATATAGTAATCCCTTAACACTCTCTATTGATCTGTAACCTCCATTTTGAGTTTGTTAATCTCAGAATAAGCAATTTGTGTTAACCTGAGTCACTCCAAAGACAAAAAAAAAGAATAAGGTAAAGTAATAAAGTAATACAAGGCAAGTTCCATAAACCAAAATAAAATCATTGAACTTTCCTTTCCTTTTTTCTGATGTACCACCTGCAAAGTAAACATTTCTCTAGAGAACATTTAACCTGAATTAACACCACATGTTTAAGAAAAGTGCATGTGCAAAGAAGAGTTTACAGATTTAACATTGTTTTCCTGGTGGAATCATAATATCCCTTCACCATTTTAAAAGACAATTGATTATATTAATTGATGCTACTGATTTCATTATAAAGTTTAGTTCCACCTACGTCCCCTCTAACCCCTTGCACACCCCCAGCCTGCTTGTGTGGCAAAGAGAGAAAGCCTTGACCCTGTGCAAGTACTGTTCAACTACAGTTGAGACATTGGTGTGCTATCAACACTGCTACAGTCACAAATACAAAAAAAAACCCTAAATTCATCCCATCCAGGTCAAGTACAAGTTTATATACTTACAGAAATCAGTTAGTCGGTTTATATGGTGTAGCTGGCACTTGAAAGGAAGGTATAGAAAACTGCTGGGGGATGGGAGGGACAAATCAGTCACTTGAAACTCAGCAGACAAATAGTGACAGTGCCCAGATTAAATTTAAACCTGTCAAAGTCCAGTTAAAATTTAAGATCTAAACAAGAAGCTGTATTCATAGCATCTTATTTATTAGAAAAGACAGTAAGAATAAAACAGTTCTCCAAGTCCTTCAGCAAGGCCGAGCACTCATTTTTGAATTTATTTTAAATTCAGTTATGTACACTGAGCAATTTAAACATGCAAAGGAAAACATATTTTACATCATTATTTATCATTCCATAAAATAGAACAGTAGCCTATAAAATGATCTGTTTCTCTATGCATCGTTTTCATTCCACTTCGAATATGCAATCCAATTTTTTTGTACTTTAGATTGGAAGGTTAAGACTGCTCTCCTTGCATGCATCACAATAAAGAGAGAATGGATTCGGGATGCTGGGTTCTGCAACTCTCTAAAGTAGAAACTAGAGAGAGTGAAAATGAGAGTCAAATGAAAGTACTACTATACAGAAATACAGAGTTACTTCCATAAAAATGATCATGCTAAATGAGGGTACCTATGTTCAATTTAAATTTTCTTGAAAGAACAGAGAAAAATGTCTCTTATGATCAGTTAACAGAAAACAGTAGTCTGGATATATTTTTACTCATATTTGTAAAAAATGAAACAGAAAATAATGTTTACATGCTCATCTTTCTCATGCATCATTAATCCAGACTTCCTTTTTTCTTTTTTTTTTACTAACTCATTGATAGGCATGCAAAAATGATAAGTCATTTGCTTCTAAAGCTGTATGGTGAAGCAGACTGTTTGGACTGGTTTTATATATTATATTACACACACACACACACACACACACACATATATATATATATATATATAAAATCTCTTTATTAATTACAATGTGGCCAGGCACAGCAGCACATTTTATCAGGAATTAGTACATTTTGCTCCTGTGATTTTTTGCTACTGGATACTGCCAGAAATATATTCTAATCTGGCAACTTCTATTTTTTAGGAATATTCTATGGCCACAGGGCACTAATTGACGTTCTTGGCCTGGAACTTGAAACTACATTTCAAATTCCGTTACATATTGGAAAATAAATGGGAGTTCAGTTTCTGAATTGCTGTGTTCACCATTTGCTCCAGGATTAAAAGGAAAAATGGGAAGACAATTCTTCCCTTTCACTACATAACAAGTACAGCCTAGATGATGTGCTGTTTTTCTCAACCTACAATTATTTCTTATGAAAACAAACAAACAAAAAAACCCAAACAAAAAAGGAACTTATTTTTACAAATGCAAAGCCCAAACCAATCAGCAAAATTTCTGTAAGATTGGATATAACACTTACCACACAACTACAGAATCCCGAGGAGACTGAATAGATGCATGAAAACTTCCTTGTAAAGGATTAATGCTTAAAAATTGAAATCAGGGCTAACTAAACAGGAATTCACTGACTCACACCCATGCAAGGGTCTGACATCATCAATTCCAACTTTCATTACAAGATCTATTATGATTTCATTGTGTCCTCATTCTGTGTTTTGATGTCCTTAAGAGAAAATATGTACAAAACAAATAAAGTAAAGAAGCATTACATATCTGTTTCCTCTTCACTTCAGCTTTACTGACCAGTAAAGACACTGGGCAAAAGTGGATTGTTTTATCTTCCCTCCAAGGAGCATTGTAAAGAAGCTGATATTACCTGCAGGTTTCTCCAGACAGGAAGAAATAACATCTTATTTTCAATATTAAGGAAGATGTGGAAGCTAGAAGGGGTATGGATATCTTAGTTTCTAAAGACAAAGGTTTAGGGGAAAAACTGGTGGAACATGGTGAAAGTAAGGACTTATTATCAAAAAAAGTTTAATAAAGGAAAAGCTAAAAAGAAAATGTCAAAAGGCCCTGTGATACTCATATAGTTATTTCAGGTCAACCTCCCTCCAAGACCTTTTAATAGGTAACCACGGAAGAAGTAGTTTGGATTTGTCTTGCTGTAGTGTCCTCAGGACAGCTGTTGTCCCTTCAGTAGCAACTCTTTTTTAATCAATAAAACAGATCTTAACAAAACTGCTGCAGTAGCAAGTAGCACTCATGAAATTCTTCATGAAGTAAGAATTGTCAAATCATAGATCTATCTATGTATTGACCCTAAAGTACAAGGTGGTGGATTCTCTTTGGTACAGTTGGGTATCATTTTGATTTCTTTATGAAACAAAGAAGTTCAAAGGAGCTGTCATCAAACAAGCAGAAAGTCCACTCTTGCTTTCCAGCATCCGACATCATTTGTTTTCAGCCTCAAACTAAGAAATTCAACAAGAGCAAGTGTCAAAAGATATATTTTTTAGATTTTTTTTAAAAATATATCCCATTGGCTGTAAGGTAGGACTCAGATTAACATTAAACCTGGACCTCACTTTCTTCCAAATTTTAACTAAAATATATACCATAGACTTCAAAGCAGAGAGTTAACAGCAAAACTGAGATGCTGCTGATATCACTACAACAAACTGTAATGGTGCTACATGATATCCAGATCCATACATTAAAATAGGCTTTCTCTTTTCCATGAGAAACGCATTTCTGAAATATAACAATTAATTTGGTGCCACTGACAAAGAAGGTAAAGACTGCCCTAGACAGCAGGAAATTGCTCACTGCTCAATCACAACATTTTGATTACCAGTCTAGTTCAACAAGGCTAAAATTTTGGCTAATTTAGCCTCCTTAATTTGTTTTCATGGGTTTTGTCTTCATTTGATCATTACTGTTATTTTTTCACTGAGGTATTTACTTCTCTAATTTCTGCATGTCAATATGTAGAAATCTACAACATTTGAAAGAATGTAGCCACTTCCTCTAGGGGGCAACTCAGAGTGGTTTAATTATCTTGTGTCTGTTAACAATGATGAGTATGGCTTCAAAACCTTCCATTTACATTACTTCCAGTGTTTCTGGACATCAGTTGAATATTCAACAAGAATGCTGCATTTCTAATATAATGTCAGCTTTATCAGTACTACATTTCATCCAATAGCTCACCTAAAATAAATTAAGATCAGAAACAATTCCATTTGACACCATTTTAATACATATTGGGAATGGAAAAGTGTGAGAACTGCTGGGGAAACACACCACCTTTTATAACAACTATCTAATCAGCAGTTTTGTCACCTATCGACACAGTGAACTTAAAATACATTTCCTGAGTAACTGACAATCTTGTATCCTCTGAAACCAGGAGAAAAAAAAGACTAGTTCATCCAGTGTGATGACTAAAGCATTTATGATATTGCTGTAAATGAAATGTGTAGTTTCATTTTGATGATTATTGAACACATTAAGTTCTGGGTCAATAATATGTAAATAACTTTCTCCCCCTTTGAGATATGATTTAGGTGTAATATTAAAATGACAGAAAAATAAAGATGTATTCTCTTAGGAATATCTGATCTAGTTTGTCATAATTATAGTTTGTGAATTATTTTCACTTCAAAACAGCTTTGTTCTTGCTGAAGAGGGGAGAGCCATTTAAAAGCCTTTCTACTCTTTTACAAATGTTGGAATGACTTTAATTGCACGTATATCTAGTAAGCTTTTTCTTAGATACATTTAAAGTTTGAAGACATTGAAATTTTATATAATTTTGTGACAAAGGGATATTACATCTTTATCTCTTCTTGATGTTTGTAGGTTGAGATGAATACACCAAGCTAAAGGGCATTGGAAGATAAGTTTCCATGACATTTACTATAACTCTTTTATATTACCATCTGGCTATTTTATATGTAGCATTCAGAGCGAAATATAAAAAAAAAATGATGTAAAGCTGAAATTATTTCCTTGATAACACTTGTTTTAAACACCATGCCACTAAATAGCTAAAAAGTCTCAAAAGTGAATGCATAAAGCATATAAAAGCTACAAGCCTACTTACATAAATTCTTAAGATTAAAGTAATAACTTCTAGAAAAAGGTGGGAGAAAACATACTATAATAAATCTATTTGTAATGGTATTTGGGTTCCAGCAACTGCTTTCATTGTTCTCAAGTGGCTTACATATAAAACAATACATTTGATGTATGACTTCAATCCCTTATGGAAAACTGTTCTATCTACAAGCAGACTGTCAAACAAAACAACAACAAAAAAAGGCAACTCATCACTAGGAAGAAATAAAATACTTAAAAACAAAGTAAGAACACCTTTTTTTTAAAAAAAAAAATTCATTTCAGACATCTGTGAGGACTGGTTTACCACATAGAATGGGATGTTGGCTTGGGGAGCAGGGAGGAGGGTCAGGAGTACAGGAAAGTAGAGAGGTAACTATGGGAAGGGGTATACACACCTCTAAAACACCATTCACAAAAGCTGGATAACAACATGTGCTTTTGTACAAAGTCATAAGCATGGCATTACCCGGCATTGAATATTAGCTTCCTTCGAAGTTAGACTACTTCCAAAATGAAGGACTGCTGCGTAGAAGGATGAAAAAGCACAGAACTGAAACAAAAGTGCTATTTTCACAGCTTAGCAGCTATAACCCTAGTAATTAGACAAGATTTTCAAAAGCTGATTGACCTTTTTCCGTTTTTTTAAATGACTGCTACTGATCTGTCATACATACCATCAAGAGTGCAGTTCTTATTACCCAAAGACACCATTATTTATTGTTATTCATTCCTAGCAAAGCAACACTTACACACTTTATCCAAGGTCAGATACCACCAATGTTGGCCTCTTCACAATCACAGAATCACATGCAGGCCCTGCCTTTAACAGCACCCAATCTAACTTGACAAGACAGACAAAAAATAGCATAAAGCACAGATATAAGTACCTTGCTCAAGGTCATATAGCAGGTTGATGGCAAAGGAAGAAACAAGTGTTTCTCCCACACTGAAATCTCTTGTCCTCACTGACTGGAAATCACTGTCTCTTTAAACTGCCTTTGTAATATATATTCTTGTCTCTCAAAGCAATATAGTATTATATTCTTTTTCATATTGATTAGTCCATGTTTGTCCATGATTTTCAGCAGATTCCCTCTCTAAACAAGACTCTAATATGCGTACACACTGAATTACAGACAGAAAGGAACTTACCCTGTCCACATCAAACCAAAAAATATCATATATCTGTATTACTCTTGTGCTATACTGAAGCTAGTAGATCTTCCTGAGAAGTTGAATTCTAAGTTTCTTTCTCACCACTTATTATCCTTATGGGTTTAACAAGTTGAATAAGCAATTCCTATTTTATTTTTACTAAAAGGGCTGCAGCAATGTTACAATGCTACTTGTAATCATCAAAATGACCTGCCTGATCAAGACTTTTAATTCTCTTTCTTCAGTCCCAATTTCTGTAGCTAAACCTGTTTTTCTGTCTATGCAAGGTCACAGTGCCAGTCTCAGAATACAGCCTCTTTCTTGTTTGCTTTTGCATTTACCAATTCTGAATTTTAGGTCTTTGCTGTTACCAGTAAAGAGAGGTCTTCTATTTAGTTATGATACAAATAGCCACATTTTTCTAGCAGTTCTATTGAGAAAACTAAATAGCATTTTGAACAGTATCTGAAGAGTCATGTGGGAATTAAACAACCAGCAGCTATTGTGAATTGTTACTGAAGTCTATGCATGACTGCAGGTTTGGGTTTGTGAATTTTAATTCTTTGTGACTTGGTAATCTGATCCTCTGTTGGATGTGTAACACGATAGAAGGAAGAAAATTGTACTGGAGCAAAACCAGACAAAATAGAACCTTTTGGTTTGAAAGCTTTGCTCACACTTTCACTGTGTAAAGTAAAACTATGACTGAGAAAATAATGTCTATATCCAGAAGCATTCTTTGTTACACCATCTAATTCTTCAAATGCTGAGCAACAGTTTCTATAGTAAATTGGTCTCAAGATGTTTCGTAACTCCCTTCAATCCAGACATGCTGAACACAGAGTCAGGAAAAACATACACATAAATTGAATATTTCTTAGAAATCTGGAAAACATTCTGACATGTCTGGGCAATTGCCTCTAAAAATAGTAAGATGACAACTGAGGATAAGAGAAGCACCTGAAAATATGACTATACAAACTAAATTTACCAGTATACTAGCACTGGACTTGATACACCACAGGACTGTATAGTGCCTGATATTTGCTAAAACTTCCAATATTCTAAAATATAGTATCATTAAATTTTCAGTTCAGGTTGCTTTTGTACTGAACTTTATTTAAGCCTTCACTATTACCACGTGGGTTCAGAACAGCAGAGATACAATCATGCACTAGGATGAAGATGACTGGTAGACAAATTCAGTACAACTTTCCAAGCACACACAGAGTAATACCCCTAAAAGGCTTATTTTGTTCCCAACATAGTAGACACTGAAGAGGTAGTATACTATGTTATCCAGGTGGAGAAATGATCACAGTATATTTCATTAATATATTAAACTAGAAAATGAAATTTTCAGAACTCATAAGAGATTTTTGCTTTTCAATTTGAGACACTTGAAGAACACTATATACCAGGTGTTTTGCAAATTAGCTTTGTTCACACTGTCTCAGGTTGTCAGTCAAACAAGCCCCCTTCCTCTCCCTAAATCAATAGCTATTCCTGAAAAGTTAGACTAGAATATGAACCTTATCTGCAAGTTCTTAGCAAGTACTGAATAAAGATTGTGACTGAAAATGCTTCAAGAGCCTCAAAGAAATAAAAATAGTAATTTACACCCCCAAAATGTTTAAAACTATTACTGTGGGTTCAATTAGAGTTTGAGGTCGAAGTTCAAATTTGGTTTCTATCTTACCTATCTGAAGTACATTCTAAAATGATGTCTGAATGCAAAAGTAAAAGTATCTGATATCTGTAATGGTTCTAAATGAAAGCTTCTTAAGAAGACCCCACTGTATAAATTATCAATCTCTGTCAGTGGTGGTTAACAGCAGGCTTTGAGAGTGCTGATTAAAACAAAAGGTCAGAGCAAACATCAGAGCTCCAGAGACTCTTGTAGATAGTAGTGTAATTAAAATGTAACTCTAGACTGCTCCATGCTTTCTATGTCAGCATCTTTCCAGCAGGGAATGGCCAGATAGTCTGGCAAACCCAAGCAGCTACAGTAGAAAGTGGCAGGAGATGTCTGACAAGAGAGCAAATAGATAGTTATCAATGTTATCAACTCATGCTACATACTGGAACCCAAAGAGCCTTTTTTTTCTTTCTTTCTCTCTTTTTTTTTTTTTTCTTTTTTTTCCCCCTTTCAGTGTGCATGCTGTCCTGTCTTTTGTTCTGGTAGAGATAAGATGTATAAATTATGAGTGGTTGACAAAGTATACTCCAGTGCCTGAGGCAGCTCATCAATCATTTTCCACATGTCGACAGGTAATTGATGCGAGCCCTGCAGGCTCATCTCCATCAGGTAAAAGGAGGAAGGAATTAAATCTGCTGTCATGGTTTGAGCAGATGATCTGTATTTAACATTCTTTTTAATTTAGAAGTTATTTATTTTAAACTGTATTTGGCTGCTCTAGCTCCCTCCCACTCTCTCTCTGTCTTCATCTCTCTCCCCAAGACCTCACAGAGAAAGGAGTATGAAACTGTCTATACTCATCGTGTCACACACATAAAAAAAACCCTTCAGCAGCATGAAAGGGTGTTCCAGCATCGGACAGCAAGAGACCACACAAAGACTGTTGGGGAGCAGCTGAGGAACTTACTTTCTACTTCACTGAAGCTTAACATCAAAGACACTGCTTGTCAGGCAATTATCTGCCAAGTGAGTTAGGTTCTGACCAATTTACAATACTAAATATACAGCCTTTTTTTGTTGTCATTGTTATTATCTTTATTCCATTTAATCACACCTCTCAACCTGTTTATTTTTCTTGACTTTGAACAAGGCGTTTTAAAATTAAAAAGTCAGGGACAGAGAAAGGGAAGTAGGAAATTGTACTGGGTGTGGCTGGGAAGGAGTTAATTTTCTTCATAGCAGCTTATGTAGTGCTGTGTTTTAGATCTGTGACCAAAACAGTGCTGACAACACATGAATGTTTTAGCTATTCCTGAACAGTATTTGCCCAGCATCAAGTCATTCCCTGTTTCTTAATGTGCCTCCACAGGCAATAGACTGGGTGTGCACAAGGGGTTGGGAGGAAACACAATCACACAGATGATCTAAACTAACCAAAAAGATATTCCATGCCATATAATGTCATTCTCAGATATTAAACAGTGAGGAGGTGGGTTTAGGTACATTAGCCATCTGTTGCTTGGGAACTAGCTGGGCATTGGCCTACTCATGTGAGGTGGTGATTGCATCACTTGGTTTGGTTTGGTTTTTTTCCTCTTGGAGTTAAGCACATCACATCAGTTCTTTGTAATCCATTCTAGCTACTATTTACTCTGGAAATCCACTGGAAGATAGAAACCTGTTAAATCCTTGATGATGTGGAATCTCACAACATTAGACACTATCCGTAATGTAATTGAGCATTTTACATAGGCTGGAGCTGAACCCTTCCACCACAATTGAGACAGCATTTCTCTGACAAGATGCTGAACACCAGAATTGAGACAGAGTGCTGTTGAAGGATAGCATAACACTCATTGCTCCATTGTGGGTGGAGGTGAAAGTTAAATGTTAAAGGAAGTCTTGTGTTGATAATGTCCTATATCTTCATGATCCTCTATATCTTTCAAGTTTGAGCTAGACATAGTCAGTGAAAATCCAAGCAAATAGTGCTTGACAGGTTCATCAACATTGACACAGAAGAGCTTCCTTCATGAGTTACTCAATATTGCCAAATCAAAAGCCCTCTAAATCCTTGGCTTAGTAGCACAATGCTCCCAAACACAACACAGATGGACGGCAGGGGGAGAAAAGCTTTCACTTCATTTGTCACTGAAAAGAGAAAGACAAAAAGCCTAGTCCAAAGTCCAACCGTCCCCATTAGTTTCAAAACCAATCTTAATGAGGCCCAGAGATGATTATGTATTAACTATCAAAAAACAATGGTCATAGTGATTTTCAGAATGAGCCAGAATTTAAAATACCTCTGGCATTGTTTGAGGTTAATCTGTGCAGCAAGAAGGAAGTGGAAGACCAAGATCTTTGAGTTACTGTCACTTCCATTCTGAAATGCTCCAAGAAGCTTAGATCATGGAGAAGTAAAAAGTAAAAGGCATGAAAAATCAAACTATGAAAGTATGATGCCAAGCATTAAAAAAAAAAAAAAACCTAGACCAAAGAAATCCTATATTAGAAAAGGGTAGAGGAAGTATCCTGAAAAGACCAGCTGTGTCCCTGATGAATTAACCAGGAAAATCTATTAATTAACAACAGAGATTACGCCTACTGACATCTAAAGGAATTACCTTAAGCAGAACAATTAAAAAAAAAAAAAAAGGGTGGGGTGGAATTTTTCAGGTGTCTTGGTCTAAAGGAGTACCATAAACAAATACTCAACATGAGAAATATAATTAAAGCTACTGTTGTTAAGTGCCAGCTAAAAGGCCTTAAATAGATCGAAGAAATATGTCTTGAAGTTGTCTTGTTATTATTTTTTTATTATTTTCATGACAAAATAATCAAAATTTGCAGATAAAACACATAAGGATTTTAAAGTAGAAACACTCTTATAAGGGTATTATTTACATTTTTAAATGGTAAGAGCTTTCAAGAGCCTTCTCCATATCTGAGGAACTTCTACACTTTCCACAAGAGGACTAAGATCACAGAAATCATTAGCAAACAGACCTCCAAAAGAGGACCCATTTTGCTTCATGGTTATGACAAGCTTATTTTGGACAAATATGAAAAATGAAATAGTTTCTCTCAAACATCAAGTTACTTCAAATAATCTAGGTATTTAAAGTTCTGGATTCAATTAAATATTTGTAAAACTTTAAATAGCATTTAATCTCTGCAGCTAATTGTAATAGTATATATTTGGTACAATGAAACATCTCTTTTCACTGATTAGTCAAGTGGGGTATATCTTGCTTCTTCCAAAAGTAATGACTACATGCTTTTGTAGTCTATATTCAATGGATATGGTAACAAATCAGCAATAACATATATGCCTTTATTCTCAAAAAAAAAAAAGTTATGCTTCTTATATTAAAGAATAAAGTACTGAATACTAAATTTTAGCCTTACCATCATGTATACATGACATACATTGAGAAAAACATTGAGATAAAATCTGGAAAATAAACTGAGTCTTTACTAGGAAAACAGGGATCTTTCCTTACAATGTAAAGAAAAAAAAAGATTAATTTCACACAAGGTCAAAATAATCAGACCTTGATCAAAGCACAAAAACATTCCTGATCAAATTCTAACATGTTTCATAAATAATATACCTCATTTTATAATATTTCATTGGTTAGTATATATCTTTAATTAAATTTTCAAGTCACAAGAATATGCTTTTGAACCAAATTATCTTTTTTAAAACTCTTTTGACCTTGAAACTAATAGATTATAATAACACTCCTTATATATCTACAAACTTTGCCAAGATCAGTTCACTTCATAAGAGTAATAAACTTTAGCAAAAATTATACACAATGATTTTGCTGTGAGGGAAAGATAAAATATAAAGGAATTTATTACTCAAAGACTCTTTTATATAAAACAGAGCACTCACACAAAGAAGTTCAACAATCTTGGTTTTGAGCTACTGCTGCCATATATCACCCACATTATCCATTGCACCCAACAAGACAACTTTTTGCTCAGATAACAATATAAAGCTTGATTGCCTGGCACACATACATGAACCCTTGTCAAAGTTAATAACAATATTTGTCGGTACAACAGAAGCCAATCAGTGAGTTATCAAGGATGAAGACTAAGAACTTCTGTTTAGCCTGAAGAGAGCTCTAATTAAAGTTCTCTAGCCCTAAGTGCTTTATGTTGTTTGCCAGACTCAGACTGGCTGCTGACAACTTGAATCTCCTCTTTAGTCCTGAAAAGTGCTTTTTCTGCATTCATTTTGATGTGGAGACTTTAATCTAGCTGCCATTTCCAACACATTTTATCAGCCCTGAAAAAGGCTTTTTGTTTATTCCAACTGGCAACTCTTTTCCTGACAGGGAGGCTTCAAGTTGGCAAATGTCAAAGGTTCCACATAAAACTCTACTTTTCTTCATTTCTAACTTGACTGGTATTAGACTGATAAGTTGAGCCCATATCACAGACAAGTTATTACCAGCAATTGGACAGTTTTCTCCAGTCTGTTAATTTCCAGGTCAACTATTCCTCACAAACAAGTGTATCCATGATCTCTAGCAAAACCATCATAAATATACACAGCTTCAAGAATATACATACACACAATATTCATAAATATGATCATGATGAATAATGAAAACTGTTAAAATCATGTTCACTGTCTCAAATACACAGGTAATGGATGATGTATGAGAAGAGATATACACATAGCACTCTGCTATAGAGCATCTCAGGATCCATCTACTGAATCAAATAAAACCACTGAACCCATAGATTTCTACCCTTTCACAAAGATTCTTGCTGTTCTGAATCCCTGAGCAAAACTTCTCCAACAAACTAGCCAATAGGAACAGATCATGCTTGCACAATCTACTTCAATATTTTAATTTCATTGGACTGTATTTAATTACTAATTTCTGAGAGATTGCCCTTCATATCCTGGTACTCCAAATTCTGTGTGACTGACCTCCTACTGCCTTGAAGTTCAACTCAGTAAATTTGATTACTACAAGTCCTTAGTGATATAAATTACTCAACATTTTCAGGCAGCACAAGGTCATTCTCACCAACTATTGTACCCAAGATTGTAGAGACAGCATTTTTTTCCTAATGGTGTGAAGCAACTTTTGCTGGCACTTCAAATAGATAAAGGGTAGAACATCTCACACAGAGGCAGTTCCATCTAGAATATGGTTCCTGAGCGAGTCAGATCCTTTACCTTACTACAAGTCAGACTGTATTTACTGAACTAGAGAATCAGACTACCCTCTGATAGGAATCATCATAGTTCGTAAACTAGGATTCCACACCATTAATTAATTTTCAATTTTATTATGCATTTGACTACTTAGTGTGCTTTCTAGACAACTGTTTGGAGCATCATCACCCTTGTTGGCAATTCTCAAACTGCATAAGATTACTAATTAAATTAAGCTTTGGTGTGTTCAAAGAAATAAGGGAAAGTTTTATTCTGATTTCATGTTGGTGAAACAAAAGAGACACTTGCTCAAACTGATGAAAATGTATTGCCTTTGACTTACAGTCTGTGCTCTAAGCATGTGAACATTACACAGAATAAATTCATCACTGTATAATGTAATTGATGAAATCATATAAAAAACCCTAAAAACAGATCATGAAACATCTCAAGTGCAGTACCCAAGAGAAGCACTCTCTTCATCATCATACAACTATTGCAAATCAAAAATTATCATCTAATGATTATCACTGATTTAGTTATGCAAATGACTTAGAAGTAATACCATTCTGGTGAAAATGTGCAGATTGATATCGCCAGCAACTCTGTTTTCTTGCACTTTTATGAACTGGTACAGTTTACGGCGAACAAGAGTTAAGCTGACCCCAATTACTTTAACAATGTGCCCCAAATCTGATTTCCAGACAGGAGGTGGAGGAAGCAAGGAAAAGAACAATTCAGTTTCTATTACTATTCGAGCTTCCATTTTTATGCTGAAATGTAACACTTATATTTGGATAGATGCTTATTAGGAATGGTATTAGAGTTATTAGCATTCATACAATAATATTTAAGATAAAAAGCAATGGGAGCTGGCCAGAAGATAAACACAGCTGTAAATGTTTTCCTTTCAAAGAGACATCAAAAGTACAAGAAAAACTTTTTTAAATTATGCATTGTCATACAGAGAAGTAAGTACTTTGTAACCTCTCATTTAAATCAGTTTCTCCTTTGATTTATTAAAAACATACAATTATTCTAAAGAAAAATGCAGCATGAATTTTGGGAAGAACATTTATGTTTCCTATGCCTGCAAGCATAATAAATTTCCATGAAGATTACCATTTTTCCTGTAAACTTGCCTCAAGTCTACTGAATAGCAGAGAGCAAGACAACTTAACAGAGAAAATGCATTTTTCCATGCCAACAGTCAACTGGTTCACAAAACTTTTCTTTATGAATGAGAACCAGAGAGTTCACCACATTGTCTAGCATTGTAGAGCGTAAAATAGCTATCCTATGTAAAGTATAGAAATCCATATTTCTTTACAGATTTTTTGTTCAGAAGAGACATATTGCCACTGTCTCAACAATCCTTAAAGGACGTTTATTAAGGCAAGCATTTATGTAGTCATCCCAATGAGAAAGCCAACGTGACTCCAATTTTATTTTATAGTATGAACAAAATCTTATGAAAAATTGCCTCTGTTACTTTTGTGCTTCTCTTGAGCCTACTCAGGTTTTAAGTTTACAGGAAAATGTTTCACAAATATGATGTAAAGTACTGCCTTAAATTATTCTGCAGACGGACAGTGACTGGCAAACATATCCATCTTCTAAGTGGTTATTTGTCCATGACAAAAAATAATAAAATACTAGGAACAGATCAGGACTAAAAAAATGTTCCTAAGAAAACTTCTATCTGTTTTTAAAGAGGTCCTTGGTCAATGTTATTGGTATATTTTAAAAAGTACATAATACATGACCTATAATGTGACTTTTTCTAAGCAAGTTACTACAGCAGCAGGACCTTAGATCAAAGCTCACAGGCTATTTCAGTTTAGTAAATCTAAGTGAAAATCCCATTCTTCAGTTGTGGACACACATATACTTGAATTATTTTCAATAAAATCTGTAAACTGCCCTCAAGTCAACAAGTTTGAAAAGTTTAACTTTTTTTCAAGTGTCTTCTTCCAAACCAAAGAGAAAAAACAAAACAAACAAACAAACAAACAAACAAAAAAACCCACATAAAAGTTAAGGTCAACTATAAACCATTTATTTAGCAGTTTGGAGGGGGAGAAAAAAAAAAAAAAAAAAAAAAAAAGAGAGACAGAAAAAAGGATAAAGAAATAGCACAGTAGCCTGAATTATGCATTTCAGTCTAGTACTAATTTTCAGAAGTACAAACTAAGAAAATCAATACTATTCATATACATTTCACGAAAGATGGTTTCCACCTGGCAACTGCTAAGAGCAATTGTCTGTTCTATTTTATTTGCTGCCACTCCCAACGAACAGTCATTGAAAGCCTAAGATATGTTTATATAATAATCTGGCTATAACAATCCAACAGAATACTCAGAAATTCAACACCAAAGCTGACTAAAGCAATTTTTCCTTTCTGCCACACACAGGCTGTTGTGCAGGATTAGGGCATTTCTGTGGAAAGAGTGAAACTAAAAAAACTAGTCTTCAAGAGAAAAAAAAATCCCAAACCATAATTGAACCTGCATTACTTTCCCAAGAGAGAATTTATCAGATTTACTGTGCTTGTATAAATGCATATTTCTGTAGCCTGAAGAAGGATTAGTGCATCTTAAAATTCTCCTGTGTTTTCTATCAGTTGGGCTAATAAAAGATACTACTTTGCCTTATAAATTTGTTCTCCATATATACTTAGATCATCAGTGCTACAACACCACTGCTGTTTAAGCATCATCTTCTAAACTGTAAGCCAAGTGAATAACAGGACAAAGAAGAAGAATATAGGTACAGAATTTTAAAGTATCATGTCTCAACAAGTACTATGAAAAACACAAAAAACCACAAAAGCAGAAAACAAACCACACAACCCAACAACTGTCCAAGAAAGGTGAAACCATGCCTGCCTCCAGAAATGTCCACTTTTGCCTAAATGCTCAAAATTGAGCACTACTTTCCTCATGTTCCATCACATCAAATTCCACCACACTACTCCATAATAGAGAATGTAATGTGATAGATGTTGGACACTGCCCTTACTATATTCCCTTTATTAATATATTATAATAAGAGAAAATATAACGTACAGTTTATGATTCATAAGGCAGCAGCTAACGGAGGTGCTTTTTACACTGGCTTAGATTCTGCACAAGTTATTTCCATTGTTTTGTTGTTATTAAAAGTATATAACACAAATATTACTGGTACGGATAAAAATGCCAGCAAGTTCTTTGAGCTGGTCTATGTGTGAAAGCATACTTCAGCTTGCAAAACACATTTGGAAATAGGTGTTTATCACTGAAGCTGAAGTTGCACGCTTTTTCTGCATTTATTTTCATCACTACAGATCAGAGCAAACACAGACAGGTATACAAGACTGGATAATTTTCCTGACCAATAACACCATTCTGCAGTTAAGTATAATAAAATGTCATGATGGAGACATTAAGGAAGAGATCTTCCCCATGCATAATGCTACACTATTTCCCTGTTGTCTTCTGGAGATCTGGGGTCATCCTGTGAACATTGGACAGTTCTAGAGGTAGGTAACCAGAACTAAAGAACCAGATAGTTAACCTGTTGATGTGAATTCAAGAAGCTCTAAAGAATTTTTGCTCATTCTGGCAGAACACACTCAGGCTTGTTTAAGATGTCTGTATGTGCACTTATGGATTCATCAATTCGAAACATAGGCTCTATGTTCCGTATGTTCATATAACCCATAAAATCCCAGTCCTCCTCTTTCTGGTCTTTGGCTTAAACTGATATTCTGATTGACAATAATTAGAAATACAAGAAAAGGAAATGTAACAGTTCCCTGGTTGCTAAGCCTTTCCATGGGAAGTCCTGAAATGTTCTTTACAGTTCACCTCTGAAGCCCTAGAAAAGCCATCTCAGACCTCAGAAACAGCAAGCACAAATAGCACTGCTCTAGTATCAAAGATTTTAGACAGAAACTTAAAATGTTTACATGACCAAGTCAGGTTTTTCCAGTTCCTGCCAATGAAGACGTTTCAGCCAAGTATACAAGATTTATCCCACTGTGAAACTGGCACTTAGACAATAGACTCATTCAGCCATGTTGAGTCCTGTGAGACACTGAGCCCAAAAAGAAGGCTGGGGATACCACATAGCTTTCATTCACAGGCTGGTTTAAATAAATAAATAAATGAATAAATAATACCAGGTGTAAAGCCTCTAATGTTTTGGAGAAAATGGTGAGTAGAGAAACACAGGTTAAGGGTGGAGTTCACTAGAACAGTGGTTGTGAGGGTAGAGAAGCATAAACTCTATTTGGTAGCACTCAGGATGGCCTGGTCTTCACTTTCAGGAGTACCCAATTTCTTTCCTCTGGGTTAAATTTAATTTTTTTATTTGGGCTGCTCTGTAGAAATGGTTATGTGTTTAAAAACTCCAAGAAAAATTAATATTTGCTTATATATGCATCATGTGTAATGAACACAGCTTTAGTCCTTCAGCCTTTAGTTCTGAGCATTGTCCCAAGTCACAGACATGATTAATGAATAGGACATTTGAATGGATTTTACAAAGATCCATGACATTTCATATCTTTGGTCTCATAAAGAAGCATCTCCATTTCACCTATGTTAGATTATTTACTCTCTTATCTCTCAATCTATTTCATTTGGTAGTAACCATGTCAAGCAGATAACTAACCTGACTGAGATCTGAATGAAATGGTATTTCCTTTACTCACTATCCAAACACAGCAGTTTTCATGTTCACAACACAGTACTTCTTTCTCTGTCATGTTGCCATTAATTATTGCTAAAAAAATACAGATATTCAGTATAACAATCACATAGTAAGTCAGAATCTAATTCAAGCCAGTAAGAGACTTTTTCAGTTAAATAAGCACTCTTAAAGGGAAAAATTATTTAGTATCACTTGGCAGAGTATCACAGTGTATTAGGCACTTTAAAAGTTACCATAAAATGTTACACCTCTCAATCAATAGTTACATTTTGAGACAACTAACTCAAAAAAATAAGTGTCTGATGGGCACATCTTCTTTCAACACTCCAATAATTAGTATAAAATGCAAACACCTGTCCCCAGTGCCAGCAACAGCAGAAGCAGCAAACACTAACTCACCAAAGTTGACAGAAAAATATCCAATGTGCAGGAGACACATATTTGAAGGCAACTAAACAGATGGGAAGAAAAATCTGGTAACTGCAAATAATCGTGTTTTGATGACAGAAATATATAATATGGACACAGACTTTCAGAATTTTATTGACCATATCATTTGGAAAAACCTTAGTTTAAAAGTAAAATTAATAAAAGATGAATGGGTATTTTTCTGTTCTGTTGATTAACAGAAGTAGAACAAAGAGTTTCTGATCTTTATCCAATGTGGAAATTTCAGATTTGTGCCATATTTAGTTTTAAAATATTGTCCTTTTTCAAACAGTGCAAAATAGCTACAGTAAAGAAAGAAACACAGCTTGGGATCAAAACTAGAGGTACAAATCTCTGAATACACATCTGAGCAACAAGCTATTGCAATAGCTTTGCTGCGGCATGCTTATGCTGTTTCCATAAAATGAAGTAAATATATATTGTACACCTTGAAATAAAGCTTGTAAAACTTTCAGTGTGAGAACTAAGACTTCTGCTGGTTAAGTAGAGGAACTAAGCCTTGACAAACACTTCCAGATTCAATTCTAAGAGTTGAAAATATGTTAGAACTTGTCTGTATTGCATATAGACCTTTAAAAGTTTTAAATCTGCTTTACCAACTTACCAAATTTCTTTGAAGACTCTATGGACTGGTTTACATAGAAACAGTTTCAGTGTATACAACATAGATTAAAGTCACAGTTTTAATTCTTTCAAAGGACTCTGCTAACAAGAAAGCTAATCTTTACTTCGAAAGAATAGTTCCGGTTATGAGACAACTGAAACAAAGGAGAAAATTCTCAGTAACTAGGAAAAGCTAGTAACATAATAGACCAAAACCTCCCAGAATGTGACACACAGGCTCTATGCGTACCAGCAATACAAGCAGATTGGTTACTTGAAGCAGTTATTGCTTGAGGCTTTTCATACTCTCCCAATTCTTTCAACTGGATTAAAAGCCTTATAAAACACCCAATACAACTTTTGAGTGGCTTCAGCTGAAAGCACCCAACATTTGGATTACTTGCAAGTAGATCATAATAAACAAATATCATGCAAAGATTTGTAGCAGATAAACCTCCTTTTAACTCAAACTGCACCATATTTCTTTACCCAAATAAAAACAAGTTGTGAAAAATTTACACAGATACTTCCTGGAATAATAAAGCTTCCTAAAAATCCATATTTCACAAATTAAAACTCAAAGGAACAAAGATTATTCCTTGTTTTAAGGAATGATGATTATTAGTTTTGTATACATACACAGTCACAGATTTTAATGTATGGAAAGAAGTTTCACAATAGCAAAAAAGTTAAGCAATTTAAAAAATATATGGCAAAAATAATAGCTACAATGAGTGCTGGAGAGAAATAGCAATCAAAAATTAGAAGTAATAAAAGTGGAACTCAGGTGTAAATAGTCTGCTAAATACATGCATTATAAAAATGCAACAAATGTAATAGTAGCTGCCTTCTGAACATGACTTCATTTTTGTTCGATAGCTATGACATTTAAAGGGCAGTAAGCACAGTCTGCAGAGAAGAACATTTTAGTTTCAGCTATGATGTACTTGCACAGTGCCACGTAAACTACTAAAGAAACATTATTGCTGAAAGTGTTAAAATACGAGTGGCACATCATGTTTCCTTTTTGCACTGCCTCTAGAGATGTTATGGATAAATTACAAAGCAAGAAATGCAACTTCTTTCTTCCTATGGTTTCTCCAGATTCCTATGCTGTTGTCTATATGACAGAGGATATTAATAACAAGGGATTGCTTATTTATTTATTTATTTTCAACTAATGAAGGAGTTAGGATGAAGCAAAACAATGGAATTAAGAACAAACTGTTTTGACCATTTACAAAGAGGAACTACACAAACTCATGCACAGATTTTTTACATCAAATATATTCATCCTTAAGGTATTACACTTTGATTGATTCCTTTTGCTTTGTCTAGACAAGGCCCCAGCTATTCAGGTTCATTTATGCTTAAACCAGGGTAACAGTTTCCAATCCCAACCTCTGTTCTGTGTAGCAAATCCTGCAACATCAGATTGTTTCTCTACATGGTTTTGACCTGAGCTTTTGGCACCTTCAGCCTAGTTCAAATTTGAGGTTTGGCCAAACTTTTGTCCAAGCCCAATGAAACACAAATTTGTGATGATGGACTGCAAGTGTCACATCCCAGAATAAGATTACACAAGCCTCTACATAATTCAAAGCATCGTTTTTCACAAAACTCTATTTAGATCTCTAATTTGTTGCTCCATTCATCCTCATTGAGAAAGAATATTCAGCAGCTCGTTGTCCATGATTGACAACATATGTTCCAATTAATGCCAGTTCCAGCACTGGACTGTGTCATATGTTCACGGGATGAACCAACCATAGAGAATAAGAAAACAACAGGACCTAACTACTTCCAGCTTGTACTAGAATACACTAAGTCACTTGGAGATGCAGTGGTCTGTATTCGATCCCTAAACCTCACTCCTCTCCTAAATTATTAAACAGTAAATTAAGCATAAAAGCAGCTGTACTGATCAGAAGAAACAAGGTCTATTCAGCCACTCTGATAGTGGCCTGGTCAATTCTGGATGCCTTGAAAAATTAGAACAGCACAAGTATACTGTGATAACTTTCCCATTACATTCTCCAAGGCTTCATGAGTCTGTGGCTCAAGGACTTCCTTCATTATAAAGCCCTTTTTTGTGTTGGTTTTTTTTTTTAATGTATATCTGAAGGGGGGAGGGGGGGGGAGCGCTGTTCATAACTATCATTGGTCATATTTCATATTTTGGAACCCTCTAAATCTTGCAGCGTCTATCACATCCTGTGGCAATTGGATCCAAAATTAAAACCAGAAAGTGTATCTGAAAACTATTTCCTGGTGTTCATTTTGCACCTGTCACGTAATCCTTTAATTCAAGATACATATAAGTCCCTGGATTTGCCTCCAAAGACTTCAGTTCAGCAAACCAGTACTGGCAAGCATGACCCATGAGATCATGTCAAGCTGATTGTTGCTGGGGTGTTGTACAGTCCCTTTGGAATATCACAAGAAGCTGCAGCAAAACACATCATTGTGCAAACACATAGCTCAAAAATTACACACTATAAAATTATCTGGGCCATTTTGGAAACAAAGACTAAATAAGTACAAAAACCAAGAATGTCAAAAGAGTCTCAATATCAAAAAGCCTACTTACTAGAATAACAAATTAATGATATGAAAGTGACATGTGACAAATCAGATTTAACACACATAGGAAACAAAGGTATAAACCACACTTTCTATCGTTTTACATCAGAATATTTTAAAGGAGATTTTAGGAATATACTAGAGTTAATGAGCTTTCCCATCATGTAACACTTTGTGGTACCTCAGAAGTAATGTACAACAACAAGATTGCATTGAGAGCTCGGGGCTCACTTACTGTATCAAAACTTATCATAACTTGATTGGTAAAAGGTTTCCAATGCCTCATGAAACTATAAAATAGCAGCACATTACCAGCTATTACAGCAAGTAATATCTGATCCAGAGCATATCCATGTGCAGATTAACCAGCACTTTGTTCGTTTCCACACAATACATAACTTTAAGATGTTTTTAAGTAAAAGAATTGACATGTCAGTCACTTTAAACCAGAAGGAGCTCTCTCTAAAAGGAGATCCATGGGTACAGAATCATAAAATAGATCATCTAGTCCAAACCCCCTGCAATGAACAAGGACATCTTCAACTAGATGAGGTTGCTCAGAGCTCTGTCCAACCTGACCTTCAATGTTTCCAGGGGAAGGGGCATCCACCACTGCTCTTGGCGACTTGTTCCATTGCAAAAAATTTCTTCCTTGTATCTAGTCTAAATCTACCCTCTTTTCCTTTAACACCATTACCCCTTGTTCTGTCACAACAGGCCCTGCTAAAAGGTTTGTCCCCACCTTTCTTAAAGGCCCCCTTTAAGAACTGAAAGGCTGCAATAAGGTGACCCTGGAGCCTTCTCTTCTACAGGCTGAACAACACCAACTCTCTCAGCTTCTCCTTATAGGAGATGTGTTCTGTCCCTCTGATCAGTGGCCTCCTCTGGACCTGCTCCAATAGGTTCATAACTTTCCTGTGCTGAGAGCTCCAGAGATCAACACAGGACTCCAGGTGGGGTCTCACCAGAGCAGAGGGGGAGAATCACCTCCCTCAACCTGCTGACCACACCTCTCTCGATGCAGCCCAGAATATGGTTGGCTTTCTGAGTTGCAAGAGCATATTGCCAGCTCACGTCCGGTTTTTCATCCACCAGTACCCTCAAGTCCTTCTCCACAGGGCTGCTCTCAATCCCTTAATCCTCCAGCCTGTATTGATACTGAGGGTTGCCCTGACCCATGTGCAGGACCTTGTTCACATGGGCCCACTTCTCCAGCTTGTCCAGGTCGCTCTGGATGGCATCCCATCCCTTAGGCATGTCAACTGCATCACTCTGTTTGGTGTCATCTTCAAACTCGAGGATGGTGCACTCAATCCCACTGTCTGTCATTAATGAAGATATTAAACAGTACTGGTCCCAGCACGGACCCCTGAGGACAAATGGAAGCCTCAAGTTATAAGAGAATGTGACTGGAAGAGAAGGGGCCTAACCCAAACTAGATTAAAAATTTTTGCTTATGAATCCCAGTAAAATACAGCAACAAGCCCCTAACAAAATAAAGTAGGAAGCAGTAGCAGTATATAAACCCACAAATGAAAATCCATATCTTATTGACAAAGGCAATTTTTTTTCTGTGTTGAGATGAAGAAGTAGCTCCAGTAGAGCAGAGCTCTACACTTGGACTGTGAAAGTCTGCTCTAAGGAAAGAGATCTATCGAGCCTCTCTCTGACCACAGTTCTGTTCTAAGTGAAAACTAGACTTAGAAACAAAATCCTGCTCTGCAATCAGTCTTAATCACAGTTATTCAGCCATCTTTATTAAAATGAAATATTGCATGATTTCACATATAGTATTCATATGCACTGATTATAAAACCTAGATGTGCATACACCCCTCAAGTACATTCATAAGCACCTAAGTTCCACTAGCTAGAACCAGGAACTAGCAATGTGTTTTTACCTTACACCTTCTCTTAGCTTCCCAAGTTCTTCAGCGTAAATGAAATATAACTCTCTATTTTCCAGAAATTATAAGCCTGCATATAGTGAAACTTGAAGATATAAATTTTATGTCCTATTTGTAAAAAAAATAGTCTCTTTTCAGATTTTCAGGATGTATTCTGACACACTATAAATGCCTTTTGAGCACTAGAGAGACTGAAAAGTGGATTCCTTGAGGGCCATTTAAGAAATATGGAATCACCTGTAACAAAAGGATTTAAAGATTCCTTAGTGTAAAACAGATCATATTTATAGTGAAAGACAGCCTACTATGTGACAATTAAACTGAAGACTTCACTCACTTTCAGGATTAATTTGCCACATGGTCTTCAAGCACCATCATTGAGGCTGTCAATTTTCTTTATGACTATGCAATTAGCACCACTTTCAAGATAGAGGCATGAACAACACAATTCCCCTATTAAAATCATGTGGTTTCACAGTAACACATTAAGATATATATGAATGAATTGCCAATAGCTAAATCAGCCATCCACAAAGAAAGCCACCAGCTAAAGAGCAGATGATGTCCTAATAGGTCTATTAGATCTACCCTCACTGCTAATGTTAATAGAGGAAGGAATGCAAAGAATGAAATCTGTGAAAAATTCATTCAATTTCAGAAAGAGCAAAGCAGGTCCCTCCAGTGATGGCCCATATCTTGGGGACCTTGTTGCGCACTGTATGAAGTGCTTAGAAAAGACACTAGGAGAAGATGAAAAGAAGGAAAAATTATCTCAGCAGGTGTGCAAAGGGCAACAGGTCTGGCAAAGCAGTGACTAAAGAGCATTTCTCTCGACTAAAGAGCAACTCTCTAGCTGTAGATAAAGTAGAGTAATTGAGCTGCAAAGAGGTCAAGATGTTCAAAACCATTTATCCAAAAACTGTCCTTGAATTCAGTAAGCTGAACACTAGCATGCCTTAGTCATGGCTGTCTTTCAGATGTGATAATGTCTTAACATGTGACAGATACAGAATAAGACACCATTTCTGCCAACATCCCTGGACTTCCACCATCTCGAACCAACTGTGTGCACGAAAATCTTTGCATCTAAAGCTTCACACAGCTCTCCCAGAAGCTATGCCAACTGCCAGTCCCACCTGTATGAATTTCTGCTTTAACAAGTCTATTTCCATTACCAGGTAGCTTTTTGAATGTCCACCTTTTGGAATAAGCGGTTCTGAGACTTCAAAGCTGAACCTTGTGAAAGTCTGCCAGGCTTGAATTTTGCTTCTATGTCACTTCATATATCAAATGTATGCTGTATAATCTCACCAAAATGTGCAAGTATAATATGCAAATTTCTTCTCTCTTTCAAAGTACACAAAGAAGCTTAATTAATTAATGTTTGAAAAGTTCTGGGAACCTTATATAAAAGTTATGTGGCTGCCCCATAATGAATTCTTAAAGGTGAGATGGGGGGAGAAGACAGAGGACAAATACAATACTGTTTAACGTCAGCAACATTTATATCATTATGTATTACAGATACAAGCACTCCTAAATCCTCACTGATATAAACATTTCTTGGTCCAGGTGTTTTCCTTCAGAGTCCTATTAAAAAGCAAATAAAAATGTTAAAATCCCTTACTGAAGTATCTGAAATCACTTTTCATCTTGGGAAGTTCAAAAACATTGTCCAAAATAAGTGAGAACAGATGACTCTAAGATCCTGAAAAACAAGAAGACCATAGCAATTTCTAGCTATGGTAGATTCAAACATACCACAACATACATGATGATTCTTGATTTCATTGCTCACTGAGTTTTTGGTAAATTGAAGTGTAATGGTTCAAGATGTAAAACTAGAAGAAAGTATTGGCTTTTTTATGTGGTCGAAGTATATTCCAAAATACTTTTAACTGACTGTCTTTTTTTTTCCTTTGCTTTTTTAACAACCCATTTATAAATACATACCCTAGGTTATGGGAACCATATCTGTAAATAAAATCTGGGTTTTATTTATATATTTTTTTGCTTTCTGCTTTTCATGAAGTGAAGATATTTCAACCAAAATTGCTTTTCCTTTATTATAGAGGAAGTTACTAACTTTACAGCATTTGTGTGTTGAACCTCATCGGAGAAGAGACAATGTTGTCTTTCTGTTTAAAATAAAGTTATTCTTTTTAGAAGTAGGGGGAGGAAAAAGCTCTGTTCCTTTCTTGCCCCTTTTCCAGTTTTAACACCATGATAATAATATTTAAAGTCAGTCTTTGTAAATGTTTCCTTTAAAAGCCTGCATTTGGAGCCTACACTGATTAGGCAAAATCCCTTTGATTTCTCTAAATTTTCCGCAGCTGTATGTTATCCCAAATTAGCCCTAGAAAAAGGACTTATACACCATATATGATCCCCAAGCCACTAGCTCTATCAACTAACTGCCTTGTTAAAAAATATAGCAACTTATTAATCTTCTGCTTCTTGAGAGCTTAATTATCTTTCTCTTTCATGCTTTGTTTGTTAGACTTTGAATTTCTGGATTTTCTTTCTATTCCACCCCAAGAAATAACAAGCTGACTTCGAAATACCATGTTTTCCAGTGTGCCTTCTCCAGAGGATAATGCAAATGTCCACTGTGGAAGAAACAGACTTTCCATATTTGGGATGCTATGCCAATTTCTGAAACACTCCCAAAACAGTGTTTTAATATGCACTTACAGTGCACCTTGCACATCTTCATTTAGATTCACATTTTTTGTTTTACCTTTCTTGTAACACAAGATGCTCATTATTTTCTTCTAATAACACCACTCGAGCAAACAATGTAATGAAGAAATCTTTCAGCAATGTCTTATTCTGATGCATTAAACAGTCACAATCACTAAATACCTAAAGTACATTAGGGATCGCTCTTACATATATATACAGTTTTCTTTAAGTATTGCCACTCAAGGTAATACAAAATAATACACTGGAAAAAAGAAACTGCTATATCCAGCTAGGGATTTTCATGGTACTATTATTTTCCCAGGATCCCACTGCATTTTTAACTAATTCCATATGCTTTAGTGCCAGCAGACCTAGCACCTCCCCAGCAAAAGCAATCTATGCTGCCCTGCCACTTAAGCATGAGGAGCACCAGCACTATTGAGGCTTGTCATCTTGCCTATTAGCTTGATGTCTTTATTCACAGGCCATCTGCACCACTGAGAGATACTGAGGCAGCTAATGTCAATATGAACAAATGCCTCTTCTTTTACAAGAAATGTCAAACATAGGACAGTGCAAGAATGACCCCAGGAATACCAACAGATGTTAGCTACAAGGCTTTAAAAGAAAAAAAAAAAATCAATCTTTCCTACTGGGACTAATTAAGATGAAATGAAGAGCAAAAGTAAGAAAAAAATCATGTCACATCATCAGGAACTTCATACATATTTTCTAAGCTCATTATTGGCATATTGCCCTGTGTTCTTTGAAAAACTGCTGAAAAGTGGTATGGTAGCTGGCACAGTATTGGAAAGATTCTCTTTTGCACAGTCCTGATCTGAATTTCACAATGGATTGTGCCAAGAAAAATTATACATAGTTATTAGCACAGTACTGTTTTGGGTAGAAGTGAAGCACAGTGGCATTCACACTATAAATGTATATATTAGCAGTTCTTTTAAACATAAAGAAAACCCAGACACATTACTGTAATTGGGCATTCTGGAATGCCCCAAACCACATTTTGGATTTCCCTGTAACAAAAAGAAGCTGATGATCAAGATTCCCTCTATCTGCTACATAGGTTAATCACCAGAGTACAAAATTTTAAATGGCCATTTTTGTACCCATGTTCATAAGCTGACAATTAGCATTACTCCTAATTTGGTCAAGAATACAGGGACAAACTCATCTTCATTACAAGAGAAACTGTTCTCATTCCTTTTACATATTGTAAAGATGACAGGTGAGTGGATATGCATTAAAAGCAGGTACGTGGGATTGAACTGCACGAAGCCTGCAGTTATCTTGCACAGCAGCAGCTCAGGAGAACTCAGATCTGTGGTTACAAGGAACCCAAGCATTTCAGCCCTGATGATGGATCACTGTGCTGTCCCTGCAAGCTGCAATATGATGAAAATGCCAACTCATTTTCAGGTCATATTCTCTCTTGGGAAAGAAGGATATGCTTGTGAAGAATAGCTGAGATCTCCCTATCTGTATCTTTGAGGCTGTTGACTGTGCACACAGACTTTCTCAAAAACTGTGGCTAAGTACTAGAAAGAACTTACAGATGCAGCTATACCAGAACAGCTCTATGTTCTTCACATAAGTCCTCTCTGGGCAGCTAAGTCAGCTCAAAGAATTGTTCTGCTAGTAGAGTTTCAGCTAGTCCTCAATGAAATAGGCTCTTTTGAGGGAGTAGGGGTGCCCATTAAGTTTACTGTGGGCTTAGTTACACTGGTGAGGAGCACTACTCTTCTCCCTCCTCCCACTCCTGGTATTGCCAGTAAACATCTCAAATGAAAACCAGAAATACCCCTGCACAATTCATTCATTAGGCAATGCAGCAGCAGTTCTCTACAAGACTCAATACAGGTCTGAAGAGAGATACCACTGTATAAGATGTACGCACAACATAGACAGGCTTTTATGCCCTCTACTATATTCACTACATTTACAAATTTTAATCCACCTTTTTTTTTTTTTTTTTTTTTTATGTAGAGAATGTTTGTGTTTTAACTGTATTACAGCTGCATCTTTCATTTTCTCTGGATGATGATGTCCATTCCATTGCAGGTGCTCTTCCACAGGAATGTTTAATCAGTCTTGGAATCATACATCTTAATTACAACTACTTCACAACATCCTTACACACTATAAGCACACATCCTAGCAGTTAAGGATACAGAGACATCCTTGCAACTCTCTAGGAAACTGACATTAAGTTTTCATTAGTGTTACTGATAACAACAGAAACACACCTGAGTGTATTACAAAATATAACAGATGCACACCTGTACCTCCCTACTCCTAAGAATCATTAGGGTAATTCTAAATTCAGCTAGAGTGCCTCAGGCACTGAACTATACAAGACAAATGACATAAGTTACTAACACAATCACATTCAAAAATGCGAAGGTTTTCAAAGTCCATTGAAGGTCTTGAGTCACTTTGGAATATTCCACCATGATACTGATTTTCTGTATCTGGATTAGCAGATTACCCCTAAAATTAACATGCCCTTTAACCTCTTTTGGATAGTAAAATTCTATGCATTTTGCTTGCTGATAAAGCTTTCATTTCCCCCCAGGGTTGCACAGGGGGTTAAAAAGTCAGTCTTGTCTCCTCTTGTATCTGACAAGCAATTCATATCCAGGCTTACTTTCTGATTTACTGATCAGCCTACAGGAAAGGATATACAGTGACAAGAGTTTGAAAAACTGATAGCAAAGTTTGAAACAAACAATAGCTAGGCAAACTATTTACAAGATAAGTTGTCACAATTTATCAAAGTCTATCATTTCTGTGGGAACACAGTAAGAGATAGTACTTGAAATCGCTATTAAATTCTTTATGCTACCAGAGATTTGTGCGTTTGTGGATTTTTTAACAAAAACAGAAAATAAAAATCAAATACACTTGACTTCAAAGTCTGGAATGCTCAAGTGAGGGATTTTAGTTCACTCCCTCTGCAGCTTTTAGAGTTTACTCTTACCTATATTCTCTCTATTCGCCACTCTGTGACTATGCACATAGAGGAGCTTTGCCATCTCCACTCACTGGTCCACTGAAGCGTGTCTGTTTCCTCTATTAATTCTATATTGGGAAAACCACTCTGAAAAATGACCTTTTGCCTAGCCAATAAAGATTCAGAAAGTGTAAATTATAGCATATGGCAGCCGATTTGCTCAAGGGAGCGTGGCATTTACCATACCCAAAGCTGGCTCTGACAGCTTAAACAGTGGCAAAGAACAAAAAGTAAGTCTTAGAACCACGGAAAGGAGAGCCTTTATTCAAAATGGCTCCCCTTAAAAGTGGTGAAAATACAGACTAAAGAAGTTCAAGTATACGCAAAAGTCTAATGTTGGAGCACAATAGCTTAACTTGTGCAGGCTTGACCATACTATGTCAGATTTCTGTATTCTACATTTCCATCTGCAAAATGGAAAGAAGCCATTCTTCTTGAACGTATGTAAAGATGAGGAAAAAAAAATTCATTATGTAAAAGAAAATTGACCTATTACAGTTAAACTGAGAAAGATACTCTCCATATGCTAAAACAGAGGCTTGAAGAAAGCAAGTTTATAAATGGCTAAAAACAGTACTAAATACTAAAATTTGCATGGAAGAAACTTCTTCATCTGAGGGGGGGATCATATTGTCTGGTTTCATTTTTGGTTTTGTTTTGAATATTAACCATGTGCAGAGGGAATTCTGTAAGAACCCCAGTTCTAACATTCGCTTCTTTGCTTCTATACTACTACAAAGATATTTTATACCATTCCTATGATAAAATGAAAAGGTCTGTTTATCTGAAAGATGATACTTCAGCAATCCCCTTGATAATTCTGCGTTGTCTGATATTGCAAGGTAGAGCATGTCAGGATACTTAAGCCAGGGATATGAACCTATGACCTAAGAGGTGAAAGTACTCTGGAAGATATAAAATACCTTATTAGATCACCACCACCTAATAAAAAGGAACGAGGATTTTTATAAACTATTTTAACTTCCAAGATTGTCTTGCCCTAAATGGAGCAGTATTGATGAGAATGAGATAGATTATATATACTAGCTCAAGAAAATGCAATACTAAAACATCAACTCTATCAAGCCTTATCTGTACTGAAGCAAAGAACCTTCCCCTCTCGCCATAAAACAGTGTGTGGTATTTTATCTAGTCTATGCACACACACACTAGATCTACAGTCTCCTGTAGCATATCAGAAAGCGTAAACCAGTGGTGATAATATGATGTGTTGTGCATTTTACCAACCCAACTTGGCAATGCTATAATTCTTCAATAACTATGGAACATCTGCAGTTTTTTGATACTTACTATGTTTCATTCCCATGATGCTCACAGTGTCTGTTCAGAGTACAGAAAGGTCAACCAGCCCATCTGGAATCCTCCCCATTCATCCATTCTTGCGTGCTGCCTCTCTTGCAAAAGGAGTTTCTGCAGAATTTGTCACTTCCACCTGTTCTGACAGGTTCTCCCTGCCTGACCTGGAGATAGCCCTTGGGGACATTAATCATATAACAGTCTGAGCTGTGAAAGAAACAAGGCTTGGCTGGATACTGTTACAGTCTCTGTCACCTACTAATCATGTGCTGTGACACAGAGGGCCTTAATCAGATGGTCATGTTTCTCATTAATCATTGTGGCCTCACAATGAAACTCTTCTCAGGGAGATTAAAGTTTAGACGATCTTCTCCACCCCTGTTCCTGTCCAACTGCCTAAATTTAGCTCAACTCCCAAGTACTATAATTTAACCTCCAATTCCTATTTCCTAAAATCCAAAGGTTGATTTTAAGTTTCTTATTGTGACTGAGCACATGAATCTTTCCAATGAGAAAAAAATACACATATAGGGACAGATGAATAAAGAAATAAATTCACTGATAATATATATTACAAAAATTCTCAGGATGCATACACAAATGAAGATATATAAATATAACAGTCACTATAATAACATTTAGGCAGCATCTATTTGTACTTAATCAACATGAAATTAAAGGAGCCAACTGTAAAAAGAAAGAATCCATTCTAACAGACATTTGCTACAAGAAACTTTTGTCCTTCTATTATAGTCAATGTTAAATCTTCCACTACAGCTGAATGAAATAACTTCAGGAGGTAAAGAATAACTGAAGGTAATAATCAGTGATTCTAGAACAACAAACAGCTATACCAAAACCAAACCACCAAATTAATTATGCACTTTAATCCTGATCTTGTTTGGAATTTTCTGGATTTCAAACAGCAAACAAGCTCCAACACAGATTCTGCTGTGTCTTGGCAAGTTGGCTTTGCACTTCCTCCATGTGTTTACTTTCCCTGCACTGTACAATTACAGGAAACACGTATAATTTGCCATCTAAATCATGAAACACACATACTTCATCAACATCTAAATCATCTCTCATCTTGGCTGGGGTTGGGGGAGGGTGTCAGCAGGAGAAGAGAGACATGATGGAAAAAGAAGCTATAGCCACCATATGATTAACATGGTATCCCTACCTGCCTGAACTTGACCTGACAGCTTCTTGCCACAAAGTCAGCAGAGAAACACTCAGTTCAACAGTTACTTAAAGGCATGTGCTTACCAGGTTCCCCAACAATACATCTCATCTGAAAGCTACTACAAAAGACCTACAACGCTGTCTGACTTAACTTCACAATGCCAAGCTGAGGCCTGGGTTTTTTTGTTGTGTTTGTTTCTATTCAGTGATCCTCCATTGCTAGCCTAGAAATGACAGTAGGTGGAAACGCTATCTTTCATTACACAAAGTATAAATAGTGTAATCTATCAGCACTGTCAATCAAGATGATTGATTACAGGCTGTCATAGAGAAGAGTGACATATTAGAAAAGTTTTGTTAACAATGCCTATTGCTAGTCAGCCTGCCACAGAAGCTGGTGATTAATGTGTTGTCAGCCTGTAATCCCACACCCCTGGCTAATGAGGCAGGAATTTATCATCTTTACAGAGTGGCAGATGTCAGAAGGAAAGGAATCCAAGTGCTGGAAACAATATACTTTTTCTTACCACGCCTGACAAGTCTGACAGGCCTAAAAAACCACAAAGAAGCTTTGTGTAAGCACAAACTTAAAACGAGGAACTTTCATTTGGCATCTTTGCTTTAAATAGTGCTGCATATCAGCCTCTATCCCTCAAAAAGGGCACAATAAAAAGCTCTATGAACTCTGAACCCATCCTTGACAACGAGGAAATCTCAGGAAAGGTTTCCATGGCAGACAAGCAGAGTTTTCTTTGTGAGAAAAGCAGCAAGTAACTCTTAACTTTACCTGTGAACTTGTGAACTACCGCAGAACCATTCTGATCAGAGAGCAGGCTGCACGCTACTTCAAAGCTTTATCCATTAAGGTCTTAGGAAATAGCTCTCCAGAAAGTCCATACCAGTTTTGCATTACAGACTCATGTTGTGACGGAGGAACACAAGACAGAGGATTGTAAAAATTCTGGACTCTATTCCTGAAGAAAAATAAAATGTGACACAAGCATCTGCACTGGGAGGCAGCTCCAGTACTTTGTACTCAGAATAGTTTTACATCTGACTGAAATATGCTCAGATTTGATAACTCTTCCTTCAGAGTATTTGAAAAATATTTGAAAGATTCTCTTTGAGTATTTGAAAGCCACACAGACATGCTATGCCTTTGATATATATCTATGTTACAGGAAATTCTCAATAAAACATTGGTGATCTGCTTGAGTTTGCTTCTCCAAAATTACAGCACTCAAAATTCAGGTTTAAAGCAATGATTTCTCTTTTGCCTTCAAGGCAACTCTTTAAAGAAGGCTAATTTTTGTCTTCACTGCAGTAAAGACTATAAATAAGGGAAACATAGGGGGAAATTATCTGTTTAGTTAAAAAAAAAAAGTCAGCAAATCTCAGGCAGTTTACACCACTATTGGCTGGCACCGTTAGATGTATTAAGAGGTTAAATCTTCTGGTTCTGAAATTTATGATATGCTGCAAAAGGGCTGTATTTTGCAAAAGATTATGTGCGGCTTAGGCTCCTGTCAGTCAGTAAGGAAAGGGGGCAAATCATCTGTCTTAAGTTTTAACTAATGTAATCCTTTTTCAAACACAGATACCTCCACTAACGCAAAAAAATGCAACATACACACACACACAAAATATATAAAGAGAGACAGCAATTGGGGAATAAAACCACTGCTTTCTGTCAACAGCACCCTTGGGCTAAAACCACTGCAAAACATTGAGAAATTTAATCTCCAAAAGGCAGCATTCTGGAGTTAAGACTTATTTAAGGTTTATGAGAGACTGGAACTTCCCACACTAGTCACTGAAAGAGAGTTTTACTGGCCTATAATCTGTGCACCCAGGAGGAGACCAAATCAAAACAAATAGCAATGCCATGAAAACCAGACCCTTCCTTGCCAACAATGGGATTCAGTGACAACTTATGACCTCCTTGGAAGGCAAAATGTCCCTGACAGCTACCCCAGTGTCAACAACAGAGCAGCATTTTCTCTTCCTTTTAAATCAAAGCTCTCTCCAGAGAATCTGCACAAAAGCAGTGGTTGGAACTGAAAAACAAGTGAAGTTTCATGTGATTTGACCTATAAATGAGGACACAAAAACTGACTTTGAGCCCATAGAGTTTTCCATGCTTCAATACATACTAGTTAGCCATTTCAACCGCTGATAAACTGGAACAGCCATATACATTTTCTCCCCTTTTAAAGGAAAAGTAAAAGGTAGGCCCCATGTCACAGCTAACCACAAGTTTGCAGATGAATGACTCATTAACTAATAATGGGACTATGATGGTGAGTTTTAACTTTGCTTTGGGGGAGGGTAAGGTCAGTGTGAATTTATGTTCCCTTTTCTGCTTTGAAAAATCCTGGTAGATTCAGTGCAGATATTTCAGACCATATTAGTATAAAACAGTACATGTGCCTCTGACATAGCCTGACTGGTGGAGCTCTCCTTTCCTCCTCAAACTAGTAACAACAAACTTCATCTGATTTTCACTTTGCAACCCCTATCCAACCTCCCTAGTTAATGGGAAAATATATCTCCTGAATCTGCATAATTCAAAATGTAACTAAATGCTCCAGTTCTATTATAGCTGGAAAGCCTATTTCTTCCAGGGATCAGATTAGACTCATTACTTTGGTATGTACTGACCTTTAATCCCCCGGGCAGCCTCTTGGCAAACTGTGACACTGCGTAGACTTCTTTGGAAAGAACCCACTGGACATTGCCCCCAGTTTTTGGAGTCTACTCTTTTGAACCATGTTGATATGAAGAATTCTTCCTAAATTCCACAGCAATCATAAAATTTCACTAATTCAATTTCTAACTTGAAAAGACTTCATTCAGACAACTAGGAATTTAGGATGCTAACTTTTGAAGACATCAACAGAACTATTTACAATATGCCATGGTAATGTCCTGGATTAGGGCCATAATACTCAATGCTTCATGGGATTCAGCCAAAAGCCTATAATTGTCAGCAATCTTGTTCACAAATTTATAGACATTTTTTTAAAAGCACAAATTGGATTGGTTCTAGGCCCACATACAAATTTCAGATTCTCTCATGGTCTACATATCAAATGTTAAATTCATTGGGAAAGGAATTGCCATTTCTGTTCCATATTTATACAACTCCTAGCACACACAGAAATCTGGACAGTAGCAATAATACTGATTTATCCAAAAATAATATTTATTGATGCTACAACTGCAGGTGCCTCTTCATGTTGAAGATATGCCTTTTTAAAAGCAAAATTACATACACTGCTTTTTGCTGCGTCTGGAAGACATGACTATATTAAATTTCTTTCCAGTGTTTTAGCCAACACCTGCACAAATTAATTCTTTGTTTAAACATTTAGTTCTAACAGCACCTATTATAACCTCATGTCAAAGCAGTTTCAACCAAGGAAAAATAATGTATCTATGTTCTTGTGTCTTAATACTGTCTCTAAAATGTAGACTAAGAAAAGAAATTAAAACATGTTTATGAGCTTGCTTTATGGAGTTTGGATCTAATAAATCATAATTCTCCATAGAATTACAATTGAACTCTTTCTTGCATTGAATTATACAAACTTTTTGAAAGTGGGAGCATAATGTCTTTTTCTGAAGCCATGTTATTATTTTGGTCAAAGATTGTTTACATTAAAAAAATCCAATTTACCAAACTTTGACATGTTTGCACAACTGCATATAATTTATATTGGAAACATGACTTCTAAATGAACTTTCTGTAGTCTAAACTCTCTGATTCCTAGCCTGCAGTTCTAGATTCTTATACCGCACCAAAAAGCTTGTTGCTGGCATAAATCATATTCTCTAAGAGGTTTCCAATAAAGTAAATAATGACTGTAATTTCGAATTGTTCGTTAATACCTTCAAACAGGGTACATCAATCAAATACTGATTTGACTTTCTTGCCAGGTGCACCACTTTGTCAAGAAAATAGAGATTTCCAAATTAAGATTAGGGAAAGCAATTCCTTAATGCTGCTATTTCCCTGTTAAGTTTATTTTAGTAGACTTGATAAATGGAATTTAAATTAGGATTTCATCATCCTAAAGCATCAGAGATTGATTGTAAAATAACCCTTAATAAATCCATACTGTCTTCTATAAGTTGATATTATGGCACACTGCAATTGTATCTATAGTGTCAAATATACCACGTTGGGTTTTTTTTCATTTTAAAAGACCACATCAGTCTAGTAATTAGGAAGCCAATCTATGCCATACTTTCATAGAGTTTCAACACATTACCTGCCAAGCATTCCCAGGTTTCACTGATTTTACTGGGAACCAACAACACCTAGTGCTTCGACAAGTTTAGGCACAAGATATCAAGTAAAATTTAACATTGCTTCTAGAATCTTGGGTTCTCAAAGGACTGTATAGTACACACTTTTGGGGATAAATGTGGAAACAAATGAACCTTTGGAGCATCTGGAAGAACAATGTAAGAATGAAAAACAATTTTTTCTTTAAGAACTATCCATCATTTCTTTAACCGCTGCCATGAAGCCACTCCTACTAAAATTAGTCATTTTCCACCTTCACATAGGTTTTCTCAAACCATTTGCCCCACTTGCAACCTTGGTAGAGGATAACATTAATCACAATTACCCCTCCACTGGTAGGAGAGTGTTCTGATTTACTAAGACCAACAGATACTGAAGCATATGCCAGCCAAAATTTCTAGTAACTCCTCAGGCAGATAGAAACACAACTCCCACTGACTTGGAATGCATTTGAAAATCCAGGGCTGGATTTCTAAGCCTATCAAGACACCTCTTAAAATTGGCCTCAACACCCCTGTAAATCCAGGCCTGATCATTGTAATGAAAGTCCATACCTACTGCATTAAAGGCAAGACCAGTATTTCACTGTTTCTCAGCTCTCTTCAGTACACAGTGTGGGCTGAGAGGAAGTATGTTCCAGACTCATTTAAAAGTCTGAGTTCACTTATGCTTCCAACAGTATATCAACAGCCCTGTGGATTCTGAAGTGCTGAAACTGGATATGAATCTCGAAGTCAAACGTTGTACTGAGACCTGTCAGACTTTTGAGGGAGAACAGAAGGAATTAGGAATTTGGGGGAGAACTTCAGTAATTTTTTTCCTTTTTTAATTCCTCCAGATTTCTCCAAAAGCTTATTCAACTGTGGCTTTGTTAAAATTTTTACTCTTACCACTTTAATGTTTCTATTTAATATAAATGATCCTTTCCCTTATTTGTACCTGATTTTGTAGTTGCATTCCATATCACTGTCCTTCAGTACTGGTAAAAAGTAAAATTAAGCTGATTCACATTTACAGACAGAACAACAAATTGCAGAAAAGTGGCTATTATTTTTATTTTTGTAAAACCACGAAGCCCTAGGATAAGAAAGAGCAGTTACACATAAAGCAAATGCTTAATATTAACCCCTTAAAACAGTGTGTAGGAAAAGCAATCTTATTCCGAGAAACAGTCACATCCCTCTCTTCTGAAACTATGAACATTGTTTGAGGATGCTTAAGTCCAGTTTACACACAACTGAAATAATAAATGCAACCTAAGATTCCTAAAACATGAATCCCAAACTTAGGCTAAGTGAATACTGTATCAGCATACAGCATACTTGGGGTTACACCGACGTAAGAAGCTCTGTACCTCAGCTTACACCTCTCCACAGAGGTTAATTTTTGTGCAGCTATAGCTTTTTGGTTCTTAGTACTATATTTGAGTGTTCCAGCATAAAGGAAGCCTGAAGGTCCTCTGAATGAGGTGTCAGTTAAAAATTCCACCAGCTTTGTAAAGCACATGAATATACAAAAAAAAAAAAACAAAAAAAAAAACCACCCCAGTTTCCTGAAAATATGTTTCTAATGTAACTGGTTTAGAGTATATATTAAAATGAAATAAAAATTTTAATTTCAGAACTTGTTAGTCATACAAGTATCTGATAATGCATAATGATTTCAACAATACAGAAATATTTTATATGTCTATATTTTTGTGACAAATTTGCTTTCCAAAAAGATTTACTCCACTGTTCATTTTCCACCAAACCTTCTAAGAATTTTTAAATTTTTATCAAAACAGTTCCAAATTCCACATTATTAGTTCCAAAACAAAGGAACATGCATTTAAGGGAGCCGAGTCAAACACTCATCTTTTCATCCCAGTTTGTAAAGACTAAAAGCCCTGGACATAAAGAAACCTTGGAAAGGAGCCTCCAAGAGAAGGACCAAGAGGGAAAGTCCTTGAAATACTGTAGTCAAAGGGGACAATAAAGATAGCATTTATTTTATATGACTGAAGTCCAACAGAAGAAATATGCAAAAGAAATATAGATTATACTAAACTCACCTTCCTAACAAAGAATGAAACGCACTAGAAATGTGGCATAAAGCTCATGCAAAAAATACCAAAGGTTAATTAATTAAGACAAGCAATCTAACTGCTTTTTAGATAACACCTAAATCTGTGTCAAGAGTCTGGAATGAGGAAGAGAAAGAAATACAAGAGGAACCATTTTTGCTGCTTCAATTTTATAATTTTGGTCTCTTTATTAGATCCACTTCACAAGTCCTAAATATTTTTCTGTAAAGATATGACCAAGTTAGATGCAACTGTCTACCTACCCTTACTCTGAGTTAATTTTGATTATATCTCTTGGAGGTCTTCATTTTCTAAGAATTGTCTCATACTAGCTTACATAGAAAGGGGCTATATTCTTTCAGTCTCAGTGAGCTGGTTTAGGTTAAAAGAAGCAGGAGAAATAATTCCCTAGTGTTATCCTGGTGGAATATGCAAGCTATTTTTCTGTACTGTATACCCCACTCTGAGCACAGATTATGCCACAGTTTGCATGCTTCTATATTGTTCAGCTCCAGGATGTATATCCTACTTAAGTTCCTTTAAGCTATGTGAATCTGAAGGCTATGGTAGTATACTGAGCTTTGATATGCAAAATGGCAATTCATAACTGTATACGTTTAAAAAGCTCTAGCTGCTGCTTCTCAGATAAAATCAGAGCTTGATTGCACACGTATTCATTCTTTGCTACCTCTTTGGGAAGCTGGAACCAAAAAGGACAACTTGGAATCAAGATCAACATGCACCTCTTCCCAGCAAGATGATCACTGCACTTATGCAAATGGTCTCTGAACTCAGGATCAAAACTACAATGTAGGCACAGCCAAAATTGTCCCTGTTACAGACATAGCAACTAGACATATCATTATTTTACCTTACAAAATGAAAGCTGACTCTTGAGATTAATATCTTGAGCACCATAAAGGGGCACACATCTTCAGAACATAAGTAACAGATCCGAATAGCTAGGTAAATTCCAGGTGTCTTAAATATTCAGAAATGGAGAAATTCTCAGTAACCATTCCACATTTCCCTTCAATATTGATAGCAACATAAAATGAATTCTTAACATTTCCTGCATCTGTGTGTAATATAAACATTATTAGGCTTTTGAGAAGTAACAACATAGTCCCAAACATACAGAAAAATTGAGCAGATTTCCCATAGAAGTTGAGGCTCCCACTTGAAAAACAGCCACTTGGTATGACTCTTGTCCTGCTCTTTTAGCCAGAGGAGGTTATTTTTTGAACTGCAAATATACATAGATACAGATAAATTTTTATTTTTTTTTCTCCTTGAAGCTTTAAATCTAACCAGCTTCAGAGATTTAAGAAATAAACTACTGTAAAAAATGTATCTGTTAAGGTAAATGGTCAAAGGGAGAATTTGCTGTTAAGAATTTCTTTCCTTCCCATGCTGCTCAACTTCATAAATCATAGCACTTGTCAGCCATGTCCTGAGAAAGTTTTAGGCTGTTCTGACTTGGGAATCTCTAAAGACGACTGTATGCATTTCAACAATAACACAACACTCTGACTCACTGAAATGGGAGGAAGAAGCTTAAAAGAATACTGTGTTTTGTCACAGGAATGTGGCTTGTAGTCCACATTTCAACCTGTAAGGCATCAACACTTGAAAGTATTTGTACTTTGTGAAGTACAGACCCAAACAAACAGACTTGCATTTAGAAGTCAAAACTACTGCTACCTGGAAAACTCTATGATTCAGCAGCATTGACAGCATTCAGGTTTGTTGAACTAATTAGAACAAGATCATTTAATGGTGCTTTAGAAGTAGACCTTGCTACTATATAGCAAGTTACAATCTACCTCATCTGAATAAAAGTTTAAAAAGCACACAAAGAGAAATCCACAAAGATAATTCATTGGAAGATGATCTACCAAGAAACTAATCTGGGAATGCAATTTGGCTTCCTCTGAATACCATGTGGACAGAGATACCCGAGATAAAAGAAAAAAAAAAAGTAACGGGAGTTGAATTATTCTTAAATTACTGTTTTGTCTGTAGCGCATATCAAACGGGGCTTCATTGCTGAAATGAAGTTCTGTTTTTGTTTTCTGCATTCAAAAGATGGACATGTCCCCTCTTTGCCTAACAAAAGGAAAAAATATGCTAATCAGCCTGTAGATGCTATCTCCTGCTACACATTGCAATTTTACTTAGCATAAAGTTAATACGAAACATACATTAGCATTCTATTTGTAGTTTAAAAGATGCACTTAAATTGACTTTTCATATTCAAAGAATTATAATTTATCCTGTTTCCTACTTCTTTTCCTCTGTCCTTAACTGTTAGGCAGCTACCTCATTTGGCTGATGAAAGCCTGAGGAGGCATGCAGTAGTTATTTCTTACTCATAGAATGATTATTTTTTTACTGTGATGAGGTGGGAAGTTCATACAAATCTGATAAAAAAGAGTTTAACATAACTGTTGTATCTTTCTTGGTAAAAATTACCTTTTACTTTGTATTTTCCTGTAAACTTTGAGAAACAGTATAATGTTGATGGTTTTCTGTCCCAACACTAGCATCTTTTTCATTTTATTCCTTAGTTTACATTTCTAAGTAATATGTATCTGTAACTGCATGTTTTATTTTTATCAGCTTTTAAGTTATTTTTGTATTAATTTCTTCACCATATGTACCTGTTTTTGTGGTTTATAACAGCTAATTTTTCCAGCAATCCTAAAATCATGGGAGTTTTCTCTACAGTTGTCTCTGTACAAATAAATGATTCTGGTTTTGTATTTATTTTTCAGTAGTGTCTTGGGCAAAGATGGGGATGGGGACGGGGGACGGGGACGGAAGATCTTTCAGTTCAAGATTATTTCTTACTGGTATATATAAAGCTTTTGAACTAGGGACATAATTGAAATCCTGACAAGCCTAAGAGTTTATTAAATTAGGTATGAAACTTTCCATTCTGTAGTAGGTGGGGGCAGCACGTCCCTCCAAAAATAGTCCAACTATCTGCCAAGACCTGGCCACTGGGAGTAATTTCTAGCTTGAATAATAGTAGTCTTTTTCTGAAGCAAATTGCTACTCTGCAGTCTGATCTTAATTGGGAAAGTAAATTTAATTATTTCTCTCCTGAGATGGAATTCAGACTACTCACATATCCCAGAATATGAAAGCAGAATATTAACTCTGGAAGTTGACTCCCATTGAGCATCCACATGTTGCCAGTGACCCATCATAGCTTACTAAGACCATCACCAGATATGACAGGCTGCCTATAATAAGCATAGTGGGTTTTATGCAAGTGATTTACAGCAAGGTTTATGTGAAATGATTTTCTACTATAATCATGCTAGAATGAGTCTTCTGATGAACAATAGCTCTTCAACTCACGAGTATTATCTCCAGGTATCTTACCTACTTCACAAAGAGACTATGAGGTTTGCACAGCAAATAAAGCATGGAAGTATGCAAACTATTATTCAACCGTCTGTGACACTTTTAATATTTTTAATACTGTTAAATGAAATTAATGTTTAAAATATTTCTCATGAAATGCAAATAAACTGAAGAATTTTATCCATAAAATGTCCACACAAATAAAAATATGTCTTGTATAATGCCAAAATGCTAGTTTCTTTTGACATTTAGCAAACCTCATCCATATCCACTATCAGCTCTGAAATGATTCAGTCATACAATTGTCTGAATGACTGATGCCATTGTTCTATTCTCTTATGAATTTTACTATGAGAGAAAAATCACTGAGAAATACACTCTTACAACAAAGTCATCTGACAATTAGGTTATTTCTTGAAATCTTCAGTATTTACAGCAAACATACTTTCAGGGATATCTTGAGACACTATATGTTTAAATAACCACTATTTTCAGTAGGATTTTTTTTGTCCCTTACCCCCTCTTCTCCAACACAACTATCTTAAAGACTACCACAAAGTCATTCTTATTCATGGAACCTGTTATGCAACCACTCTAAAGGCAAGTTCATTTATATAAAGGATACAGAATCCAAAATCTAACAACAATATTTCAAACAGCTAATATTATTAGTTATTTCAGCACCTTACACAGAAATAAAATGCAATTATTGTCTTATTAAATACAGATGGATTTCCTGGAAATATAAGGAATTTTGTGCTTGGTTACCTTAATGAAACTTCATCATAGGTAGAAAAAAGTGAGGAAAATTCCCTGACAAAAGGTGAATTTGTGGGAGATAAGAAAGTCACTGAAGAAATGTTTTGGAAGAGTGACACACTTGAAGGATTAAAAAGAAACATTGATGTAATAATGTCATTCCAAGTGAATAATCAAATATTTCATTCATATCATTTGGAGAAGTTTTCTACAAAAGCCAATCACTGTTGCTCACAGGTGTTCTGAGAATTTAAATTCTTGCTTGTATTTACAAAGGTGTAATGTAAATATTTTAAATAACAAATTAAAAAAAAAAAAGTGGAAAATGCCATTATATTCAAGATTCCACATAGGATGATGGGATATTCATCCTTTTACCTCTTAATCTATCATTTGGAATCTATTATCAGAGCTGTAGTGGGCAAGATCCCATTATAACACTCTCCAGAGATCAACATCCATGTTATTGACAGTATTCATATCTGTTCATTGCTTGAATATTATACTTTTAACATTTCCAACAGAGAGAAGATGAGAACTGAGCTGACATGGCAGCTACAACACTTGAGGTTTTTCTCAATATAGAACACAGTGCCCTAGCAAACCCTCATCTACAGAGCAGGGATAAAGTGATGTCCATCACGTGTGTGAACTGAGTAACACCTCTTTGCAATGCTTTCTGTCCAATACATCTCAGAAGATGTGAATTCATTTAACTGTCTTGAAATGCCACCAATTTTGACATTTAGAACCAGCAAGCAATGCTTTAACTACAAAAGCAAATCTAACCTATATTGGGTAATACAATCAAAACTAACTGATCTCCTTTTACGTGTGTTAAAAGGCTGTGTTAATATTACACTTGGGGCCATTATAAATGTCTTACATTGCACACATTTAGGATACATCAAAGTTTTATCACAGCCATTATAAAAGTGTCGCTTCAAACTATTTTTACACTAATAAGATGGTCTTCAATTGAACAAATTGCAGTTACAGAGTGATTACCACTGTTACAACTTACATTTAGTTCACAGGTTAGTACAGTGATGAATAACATGCAGGGAAAAAAATTAATGTATGATTCAACTTTACAGTTTGTCACTAACCACACTGATTTAAGTCATAAGTAAAAGTTGAAATGTCAAATCTACTTGGAAGATATAAGGTAATAGACACTCCACTTGCTTTCAAAGTGCACAACCAATAACATACTGTTCTTTATGCAGATAGGATAACACATTCTTTTAGCCCACACTACAACATATTTTGTCTCAAATTAGCCAGTAAATCACTATTGCAGAAGCTATTAACAATCATAAAGCCTTTTGAGTTTTACAAGGTGTTCATAATGAGCCATTCCATATGATTTATATGAAAAACATGACTCAGCTGCTCAAGTGCAACTAATCTGTGAACACAGGGCTTGCTGTGTGACCTCTTGTTATCTTTGAGATGATATGTAAAACTTAAATCTTTCCTAATACTAGTCAGACAAATGCAGTGATCAAACACAACGCTCACTTTTGATGAATGAGGCTTACACAGAAATGCTATATTTTAAATGGAACTTAAAGAACTTTCAATACTAGATAGGATTAAATTCACTCAGAAGAACTTTAAAACGGGCATAAGCAGTTATGATCACCAGCTACCTAGAGCTGGGGATGTAGTTTTTCAAAAGATAGAAATAGTTAACTAAACTGGTATGTATTGAATTGCAATTAACAAAAGTCCCTGACTTTCGTGAATGCATGTTAACATGGTGTATTTCAACGGTTGAAGTGGTCAGGAAACATAACACTTCCTTAACTGAATTGTGTTAAGAAGGTTTCAGAGAGGGCTTTCCTTCTGTGCAACTTTTCCGCAATGGAAACATTTGCATTATCTAAAATTTTCTTATCTTCACTCGAGATGTACTTTTCTGATTCCACAAGATAAATAAATATAAACTGCTTTTCGCTTCCAACTTCCTTCTATCCAGTTAACACTCAGTCTTGTCTTTTCTGTATTTTTCTTGGGTTTTTTACAACCTTTTTTTCTATCATTGCTGCTCAAAGCAAGTTATAGGCATGTTATTTTAAACGAAAAGGGGTAGCAGGCTTACTTTTCAGATTTTCCCAGTCACCTTGTCTCTACAGTTACAGTCTGCTTTTACTTCTCAAGAGCAGCTGTTCTAGTCAAGTCTACTCATTACTTACTGAAGTGCAGCTTTAAGGTGACAAAACCCAGCAGATCTCTTTACAGACTAAATTACTATATTTTGGAGTCAGTTAAAAATGAGAGAGAATTAAAGATTTTTTTTTTTTTTTTTTTTTTTTTTAATCTGGAAGAACCTGAAGAACCTAATTGTACGGAACTAACTTTAGAAGTGTTCAGAAAATGAAATTAGGGTAAATAAATTAAAAGTTAAATCCTACACTTGTTAGTTTGACACTTACTTCCTGTAATGACTTTTTTTTAGAAAATCAGATACAAATGAAAAAGATGAAAAAAGCACAGTTAACAAAAGGAAACCCAAAAGGAACTAAGAGAAGAGTCAATTATAAAACTTGTAGCTAGTGGTTCCAGAACTGTCTACAGGAGGGTCATTAAAAAAAAGTCAAATATATGAAATTGAAACAGTCTATGGCATTTATATTCTTAGGGCTGCAACAAGCATATTAAACAGGGGAAAAGTTATTCTTGAAAATATAAGCTTTTCTAATACAACCTACACTTCTTCATGAGGGGATGGCAAGGAGGAAGCACAGCAGAAGGCAAACTAATCCAAATCGTTGTGACTGCAAAGAAATGAAATGTTTCAGTAATATCGCATTTTCTCCCTTTACAAAAGTACTTTGATCATGCCCTTCTGACATCACCTTTAAGATTATTCCAAATCTTACCATTTATATGAGAGTCAATCTGTTCTACTTTGTGAAGAAAGGACAGGTAGAGAAAGGTAGGAACTGAGATCTAAATACCTTTGCTCCAAAGAAAAGAAAAAAAAACCCCAGTGTGTGGTGGGAGTGGCTCTGAACAGAGGAGTTGCATTCATCAATACTTATTGCAGAGACAGTAATTAGAAGTAATGAAGATTCACATTGGAACAAATGTCTCTCAAATCCTTTTTTTGAGTGATGTAGAAGGAATTCAGGACCTACATGTTCTAGATACAGGGGGTAAAAAAGAGAACAAAGGAATAGAAAAAACTGTTTTCTGGATTGTATAAACCTCAACAAGAGTACACTTAAAATATGACAATATGATCATTTCAGGTGATACAATTCTCTCACTTATATTACTGCAAAGAGAATACTGTAAGACTCTGAAAACATTCAGGGATAATATATATATATAATATTAAAGGAAATGGTCTGTGGTAGGATGCTTAATATAAATAGACGTTGACACATGCAACGGCTGGTGTCCCTTATGTGGCATATGTGACTGAACTCAAATAATACTTACCCTTTATACAGGTCTGCAAGAATAATGATAAAGTTATGTTTCTGCCTGGGAGATTTGTCCCCAGTGTTGCCAGAGGTCTGTACTACGCAAAAATACACTTTTTTTTTTTTCTTTATGCTAAAAGCTAACAGTAATACAAGGGATCTTCAGCCTACTAGCAGTGTTGGACCAGTAGCAGACTAGCAGTTCCCAATACCACTACTGTGATGCTGGTTTACTCTACTTCTACTGTGTGAAGTTGTCTGTGGCAAATATTTGTTGATTTATAGATACCTGCATGAGTCAACTATGAATCACAAGATACTTCTCCATGAATGCCTCAAGAATAGTATGTATTCGAGAAGAAAAAATTAAAAAAAAAAAATATTCAGCATTAGTTGCCATTATAATCTCAGACCAGCATTGCTCCACTTGGTGTGGGAATCAAGAAAGCAGAGCTGGCTGTTGATGACCTCATCAAGGGCCTGCACACAGGGGAAGCAGCTTCAACATTAACAAACATGCTAACCTGTGTCAAATCAGGTAAGTATTTATTCTGCTACTTCCATGAATTCTGAGACAAGTATAATTTGATAGTTAGACATTAATAAACCTGTTTCGTGGATCTTATCCCTATCTAATTAAGAAGCTTTCTTTTACTATCACTTTAATGTTATTAAATAAAATAAACTTGTATCTGGCTGAATAGGCTTGAAAAGTGCTAATCTTAGCCTAAAGCATTCTAATGGATTGACTCTTCCTCAGTAGGGCTATATAAATATTTATAAAGACTTCACACGAAGAGCAAAGCTGACACAGGGCTTTAAAAGACTTCTCAGCATATACAGAACCCAGAGAAACAAGAGATTTTGTAAAGACAGCAAAGATCTTAGCCCTCAAAAAAACCCTCTTAAATCCTGGAGGGCCAGTAATAGCACATAAACATATGTCTGAATCTGCACACAAGATTCACATCAGGGCCACAACACCAGCCTTCCAATAGTGATATCTTATGCTCGCAGGCTGCCCTATGAGTATAAGATTTTCTTCTTACCTGGGCCATCTGCTTTTCTTGACAGACACATTTTCCATGCCCCTAACAAAGGAAAAAGTGATTATGCTGTTCTGACTTGTTTCTGAGTGGAGAAGAACCAGCACTGAAAGCCTACATGAAAATCAAACATACAGTCCATTCTCTCCTTAAAGAAGTAAGTCTTCTCTAATACAAATTACATCAGAAAAGTAAGCATTTCTTTGAATAGCACAGAAAAGAAAGCATGAAATCTTGTCTATACTGAAAATTCAAATTGTTTCTAGCCACTGCACTGCAAGTAGAGTTTTACTCAGGTACAAAGGGGTGGCTCTTCAGCCTAGGTATAGAAGATCAGCCACAGGATAAGTAAATTATTTATTTCATTCCCACCACAGCAAGTTTCTACCAACTAAAACTATTCCACCACACCAGTATCATAGATGAGAAAATGAAACACCAGCAATTTAAGATCTTCTCCATCCTGAGATCAAGTAGCTACATTTTTCAATTTATATGGCATATTAGTATTTGATTAATCTATTTTTTTAAGAGGGCATATGAGAGAATAATATTTTCTGCCACACAGATATGTCTCCAGCTAAACACTAGCCCTGATAATGCTATGTTTTCATCTTTATTATCAATACAGGGATTAGAAGGGACAACTCTCATCTTCATGTAACCATAGTATAGGCAAAGTCTTCAGCTGAACCTTTTCTCCACATATAAGCCAAAAAAAGGTATCGTATTTTTCAAATCTGCAATAGCTGGCCTATCTACATACAACATTTCAACATCGCCTGCTTGAAAATAAACTTGAAATTAACTTCCATGAACCTTTGGGATCACTGGACAGTCTGGATTGCAACATAATTGCTTCCCAGCTGTAAAACTGCAAAGAATATTAGGCATGTGCCTTGTTCTCCCAGACCACATGAGCTCTTATGTTAACTTCACTGTACCAGTATTACACAAGATTTATAGAGCTTGAATTAGTGCATTTTAGGTTTAATTAAAGCTCCATAAATTTTTAGTAGTCCTACTATGACACTGGCCTCAGCCAGTGATCATTGGTTTCCCCTGCATTCTGGGCAGAAGATAGAAGACCAGGCTGTAAAGGACGAGACAACCACTGGTTCTGTATACAGCAGTTTTTACAAGCCAAACCATATTCCACTAGGGGTTTATCAAATCAAAAAATAGACTTCCCACTTGCCAAAATATGACCTCAAGAGAACAAACCAAGTAAGTTCTCTACCAACAACGTATCTATTCATTTCTACTTGGGGGGAGGTGGAAGAGAGGGAGGAGAAAAAGAGCACCTCACATAAGCAACAGTTCTTCAGAAGTTCTCTCAGAGAAACTGGTAGACATATGGGGGAGAAAAAGACCCAAAAGCTATGCTGCTATTTCCTTGATATCAAGAAGTTGCTATGAAAAAACATCTCTAGTTTTATGTTCAAAAATAAATCAGGAAAATAAAATCCATTGTATTCTTTTTCTTTCCTTACTTTGCAACTGGAAACAGCCTTGCCAATAATGCTTTCCAGAAAGTTAGGTGTGTCCTTTACTGCGAAACCATGTGTCATTCTGGCCTGGTACATGATCTCAATTTAAAGATAATTTCTCACCTTGTAAGAATTCTCTACTGTCAGAGATAAACAATAAAATCCAAAGTACTCCTATCAGCAATTATCTGTATAGCTGCTGCTGAAAATCTTGCCAATGCATTATTTCTTTATATTTAGAGAATGATTGGTTGTTTTGAAACTAGAATCACATGTGCAGACATTTTAATGAGTTCTGCTTTGGAAACACCATTTGACATGGCACAGGTCTGTGTTTGTTTCTCTTGCTCACACGGACACAGCAAACTACTTCTTCAGAGTCTACTAAACAGGAATAAAAGTAGATTCAAAGGTTTTCTTCATATGAAAAAATAATTTTGTGCCACACATGCAGTGCTTTTGCCTAGTCCTGTTATAGTATTCCATCATTCAAAATTGCACACAACATCTTTGACTCATTATTTAGACATAAATAGCACTGTAGAGTCTTATTCAGACCATAAAGATACAAAAAATCATCACATAAGAGGAAGGAAAAAAGCTGGGAGACATTATACAAAAGCAACATAGTTACAAATTTGAGTAGACCTGAGGCAATGGATTAATATTGTGGCCTGTTAGACATCTCTGGAACAATATGTAATATGAAACAAAGCAAAAAACTCCTGCCAAAATGTATGCAAAGTGAGCAATTTCTTCAAGAACAGCTCGAAGATCCAGCAGCACAAATATTTTATGCTTTATGTTCAATAATCCAATGGACTTGACCTGTAACTAACTGCAAAACATACAAGTGACATCCTGTTTCAAACTCAGGAATGCTATTTTTCCACAGAACTATGTACAGTTTCTTCCAGTTCATGCTTGATGGGCTTGATAACAGGTGGAACAGGAACATTCATTGCCACTACCACTCCGTTCTTTTTCCTAGAGAGACTACTTTTCTGGTGTTAATACATCCACCTTTCACTTCAAAGCAAGCACTTAATTCACATTTTTTGTTTGCAACTAATAGTAATAATAGACTGACTGCTTATTCATATCTAAACGTTTTACATAAATTTCCAATCATTGGTGATTAGGTAGTACCCATACACCAAAATGACACATGCTTAGTGGAAAATAACAAAAGCAATACAAAAAGCAAAACTATTATTTTCATTTAGATGTAAAACTTTAGTGAAACTCACAAGGTGCAGTTTGGTGGCAAGATAATAGCAGGGAAAAAAATAGCAGACTGCAATAATAAAAGACTACAACAATCTGCACATACACTAGAGCGGATACATCTCTTGCTTACAAGAATTACCAGTTAAACTCAGTCACATTCAACTCATACCACTGGAGCAGCATCCTGACTCCACAGCATGACTGGAGATAGCTGTATATTATTTCAATAAAACATTTTTCTTCCTCATTCACATACCTTCTGTATGTATTGACACTAGTAGGCCTTTTGATAAAACCCTCCAGAAAATAAGTAATTTTAATAGCTCTTCTGCAGCTACAGTCGCACAATTGGGTGGCTTTATAAATGAGCTTTCCACAGCAAAACTTAAATCTTCGAAAGAATTGTAAGGGAAAAAAAAGATTACAGGTTCAGCACTGCTTCTACGGTAAAACATATATTTGTGATAAATGTATCAAATCCCCTAAAAACTACACCCACTGGAACTTCATATTTAGGCTGATTTGCTTTCCAAATCATATAGACAGCACAGTTGTGTACAATCTTTAAACAAGTACAACCACAGAGAAATGATGAGAGATTTAAGAGAAATAAAAGCATGATCAGCTAGCTTGTAATCTTCTTTTCTCTTATTCTCCTCCCTATAGCTGCATTAAATTGCCTGTTGAGAACAATAACATATTTGTGCTTTTATAGGTAGAGTGATTTGTATTATGTAAAGATTTGGCTAACAGAGCAAAGATGCATTCACACTGAGCTGGATTGCATGCTGTTAATAATTTTCTGGATGCTCTAGGGGACCTATAATTCTGGAGGACCACAGATTAGCATTTGAATATATGCTTTGAAACACATCTCAAAGCAGACTTTTTTAATTTACTTTTTCCCATTTTTCTGGACCACACGAACCAGAAATCAAATCACTGAAAGCATTTTGGAGGAAAAAGTATACCACAATCAAGTTTTTATCCCCCCGCCTCCTCTTAAAGAGTACACAGAAAATCTGTCTTCTCCCAACTCCCGCACCATTTCAATAGCTTTCGCTTAGAATGTCAGACTACCTAGAATATGTGATCAGGCTTGCAGTACTGTTCTGTTCGTGTTGAATAAATGGGCAACTCAGCAAGCAAATGAGAATCTGTTGTTCTGAATAAAAGCTCAGGCTATCTAGAAAGCTATTTTTTGTGTGGGCTAGCTTCTGTTTCATAAAGTAATCTTACAATACAATATTTTAACAAAATTAATAAAATCACTCACATTGTAAAGAAATATCCCTCAAAATATATCAACATTCTTTTGTTATTGAGTATAAACTTCAGCATAGACCAGACTCCTGTATTTCTGTGTTCATGAAACAGTGAACTCTTTTGGCCACCATTTGCTAAACACTGAAATCCTTTGTAAACTGTGTATGTCTTTTCACAATTTTTGAAATACTTAGTACTTCAGAACAGTCTTAAAGTATATTACTCTCTAATAAACATTATATTCTCAGACAAATTTAACTGGGAAGCATACTATAGTGTTCCTTACTTAATAAATTACTTTTCTTAGCATTATAAGGTTCACCTAGCAAGTACACATTCATTGGACAAAATATACTTTTCATGACCTTTGGTCCTCAGCTATAATTAGTTGTCTGGTCCCAATTGCTTACAGTGTAAACAATGACTGATAAACCCACATTGGCTGCATGTATTTATTACATTACAACACAGCTGCCAACTGTCTAACTGTTCTAATAAAAAACTATTTTCTAAGGTTTATGTTTTATTGCATGTATGAGTCCCTTATTGGTTAGCATTTTGGAGTTGTGGAAAAGGTTATGAATTTAGAAACTGACTGCATTCATATCATATTTAAAACTTAATGCTATTTTATTAAAGACATATGGGCCTCCAAAGTACACATATTAAATGTCATGTAAGAAAAGTAGCAGTTTAAATCATGGTCAAATTCATTTTTGACATGACTCCTGAGGCTTCCCAAGATCTGAACTATTTCTTTGTAAATCTGGCAGTTTAACCACACTCATAAATCACTTTCAAAGCATATTATTTCTTAATTTTACTGCATTAGAGAGCATTTGGCCTACACAGTGAACTGTTTGTAACCGTTATGTGAACGAAGTTGTATATTTAGTCTTACAACATGGGAAGGGAAAAAAAAAAAGTCTTAATTTCTCAATCCTGAATTTATTTTAACCCAAATGATACATTTCCTAATGACACTTGCCAGAATAAGATATGAAGGATAGTTTGCTGTATTGACATAACAGAAAACTTCATCTCCTTCTGCTTCAAACCCATAAATTAGAAACACAAAGGCAATTGTAATTTAATCATTAAGCAAATATTCCACAGGTTCTTTTACAAGAAAGAATGCCTAAGGTTTTCGAACCCCACCAAGGTTGAAAGAGAAATTAATTATCCCTGGGACAATGCACATGCATTTACTAGATATCTTGATATAATGACATTTGATACATTAGAACTGAAGCATACCTTCAATACACTTAAAAATTAAATGCAGACAACTTAAGGACAGATTCCCTGCCTGCTAAAGTCACAAGAAACCCTAGCTCCAAAACGGATCATTCACAGAACAGGATTCAAAGCAATGTCAATTTTGAAATATGACAAAGCAATGTCATTTTTGAAACATGACCGAAATGTTCTTTATTTATCAGAGAAGTTCCTACTGGCAGAGTTAATTACAATTTGTATGTTTTGCTAAGACCACTTTGTCCTTGGGTACTGTGAATAACAAAGATAAATTAGGACAACAATTTACTGGAAAAGCTTTATACTCTCACTAATTCCTTCACACAGAACACCAGTCCTCAGCCACAAATGTTTTGGAGCTTTTTATACACACAATGAACCCCTCATTTTTGCCTGAAACAAGGATGCGTAACCAAAGTCACCAAATCTTAAATGTTTTATGTCAACTCCACTGTCTGGAAGATGGGCAAAATGCTCTTCAGTCAAGGTTTTCAAGAAAGTTAAAACATTGGTCTGTAAAGTAAACAGGAAAAATTTTCAAAAGAAAAAAATGAAAATTCAAAGTTCAGATAAATCAGTGCGATTTTGGTGGAATATTTCTTAAGAGTTTTAAAGGGTACTTGGATCGGGACAAGTTTGTGCATATCATTCACCTAGATCAATAAATTTTCCAGGTGTGGAAAATAAAAATGTGACTCTATAAAGACTATTTCACTGCTCCTAAAGGTAGTTGAAAATCTGTTGCTTTGTTCAAAACTGGGTAAGATTTTCAAAGGCCAACCTGATAAGGACAAGCTATAGTTAACACTGTGCTCTGCAGTCAGGTACAGAATTCAATACAATTATTCTCCCTGTATTTTAACACAATAAAGTTTGCATCAGCTTCAACTAACATTCAGGAACTGGAACCAGAACCTGTAAATTCAATATGATTTTAAAGGAGCAGACGAAATTGTATTGCATCCTTTGTCTTTGACAAAGGGAGCAGTTTTAGAAACTCATTAGGCAAAAAAGTTCAGGATTTCTTACAAAATATCCCTTTAGCCTATACACTTCTGGTAAGGATGGAGGCAAAGAGAGAAATATTAGTCCTCCTCTAACAAATAATTGTTTTTCCTGAAATAACTCATAAACCAGGTACAAATTGGTCATGGTCTTAGTCATTAATGAGGAGAGAATGAATGATAATGCTTGAGCTTTCAGGATATGACCTCCAGCCTTGTGTGCCTCTTGGATCACACTCTGGTTGACGTTAGTGTGGGGGAGGATTATTATTATAATGCTCTGGTGTTCTTGACCTGTCAATATTTTGCAACACACAGTCTCTCTTTTAGTGAGATGGGAAAGGCAGGATTCAGCTGCTTAAACACGGGCTCCTACTGCCATTTGACCCACCCTCCACACACTCTCTGGGCTGGCCTCCCATGGTGGCTCCAGAAAAGCTTGCATCTCCCATAGATACTTATCTGCCATCCCTGCAAGGGACATGCTGTATACTTTGGGGTATCTGAAATGGCACTAGGCTGCTATTTTTAGGCACTTGCATTGTTTCCAAAGTGACTAGAAATATTAGTCAATACCAGGTACAGTCATTTTACTTCCCATTTATGAACTTTAGCTTTTTTTTCCTTCTTCAAAACACCAGCTACCTAAAACTACATGGTAACACAAGTTGGTGTGAAAGAACAAGTCATATTTGTGAGAGCGTGATATAAAAAATTATTTAGAAGTTCACACAATGTTGCATTGTATTTGAGAATCACCTTTCTAAAACCCTCTGCCAGGGAGGATGCCAATGAACTTGGTTAAATTAATGTAAAATCCAACACTGTTTATATCATTATCTTCCTCACAGCATGTAGTCCCTTACTGCAAGATACACTACTGAACAGATCACATGAAATCATTTTTGTCTTCATGTGCAGTGGCCTTTGCCACCACATTTATCTCTAACAGCTGGTGACCTTTTGATGGGTCACTGAAACAGTGAAACCAGGTCTTAACACAGCATACATATACAATGCAGAGCTTGCTGTGAAAACTATATGACATCAAATCACAGTCAAAACAAGCAATAAATATACTCAGCCATGACAGTTCTTTCCAGGTGAACCAGGTGTTGCACATTTAAAAAATTATAAGTAGACCCTTTGGTAGTGGTACTTTGTCACTGATTTTCTCTCTCAGAAATCATGTGACAAGTAGCTTTCAGAAAAATATTTTATAATTGAATCTTTGTTTAATGGGTAGGAATAAACCATCACACTTAAGACTGCTACTATTTCAATGGGAATAGCTTATCAATGTTATTGAGAATACATGAGACATATTGTGAATCAAAGTTTAGGAAAAAGAAAAAAATCACCTATAAGAACAAAATAATAGGCAAAAGATGGCCCAGAGTTTTTTCAGTGCCATATTAAATAGAACTTTTTTTTTTGACAAAATGCACCATACAAACAACTCCTATGCTTAACAGTGGTGTCATATGATAATGAGATCATGAGAGCATTACTTTTTCTGCAAAGAGGAATTACAGAAGAGTGAAGTGAGCTCTACTTGCACAGCAGCAGTGTTTCCATTTCCAAAAGAAAAACAAACAAAACTTATAGGATAAAATTCTAGCCATATTGATCCATTGGGAATTTAAATCAATCATGATTCTTGCCCTACTGTCTGATACCACAGTATTACATTCTGCTGAATGGCACTTTGTTAAGTAGACTGAATACGCTGATCACAAGACAAAAGCCAGACCATGTGCTTGCAGCATCTAATAATTGAAGTTTCTATAGTTCTGAACCTACAAATAGGAAAAAATATAAAAAATAAATTTAAAAATAACAGTTGTAATAAACAAGTTGTCATGTTAGCTTCTTTAATTAAATGGATGTGTTAATGATATACAGTGCCTATTGCCATTCATCAGAGAACCTCCAAGTGCTCTACAAACATTAAGTCTTACAAAGGGATCAATTTACTCACTACTACCGAAAGACAGACATCTTTCAGGTGCAAAGTAGCAGCTGGTTAACTAGCACACTGCAACGCTACATAACAGTTTAGGGCAGAAGGTGGAGAAGAATGCCTTAGTAAATTGAGACTGCAGAGAAATCCATGGAGGCAGAATGTAATTACCTGATTTGGAATCAGGCCAGGGTTCGAGGAGTAACACCCCTTCCTATATCAAAAGTGCACTGGGATCATTAATGGCTAGAAGGACACTGGCTTCATGATAATCGTATACTTTTTTAAAGGAATAGTTTCAGGAAAGAAACATCATCTTTTGCATTCTGTATCTTCAATAGCAATTAGATACTGAAATGTATCATACCTTCTCAAAGAACCAAATATACATCAGTTTTTCAAGAATTATCACCACAAGAACAAACAATGAAGACGAGTCTTTCCCCCTGCCCTAACACACATGACCCACACATGTCTATTCTTCCTTCTTGACATTTGGAATTACAGCAAACTAAGCAAAGAGAATACATTCCTTTGCTATTTCAGCAGCTGCATGTTTTCAGCTTAGTCCACACTGTTTAAAATCACTGCTTTTCTCTCATTTATTACTCTTTCAGTCATTTATTATTCTTTCACTCTTATCATGTGACCTGTCATGCATTAAGACAAAAAATACAGCACAAAACCAATCAACTCCATTTAAATTTTAGACTGCAGATTCAAGTATTTGCATGCAATCTTCTTAGTTTCCAGGCTCTTTGTAGCTCAAATCCCATCTTCGGCTTTACTATCATAACAGTCTTTGCTTCCTCTTTGGATACTGTCCTTTCTCTTCCCTCTGTTGGCTGCTTTTTCCCAAGACAGCCTTTCAGTTTGCTTTAACAGAGCTGCCCTTTCAGGCAGTTTGAAGGCAACTCTACTGACTGTTAAACTGCTCTGGATCCTGTTATTAATTCCACCCCTTCCAGGAGCAAGAGCTTCCTCACATGATGTGTAAATTCACAGCCAGATCAAATTTATTGTTAGATTTCTTCACTAGGAGAATACACTATGTAGCAAGTGCAACAGTGGTCTGCTATTGATTGTACGCAAAGACAGTGGGATCTATCGCACAGTAACTTGAACCAAAGAATGGAGTCTGGCTCTCCTTCATTTGCACGTTTAATTTGACATATAATCTAAGGAAATGCAAAAGAAGCTATCACATGTTGATAATTACTGAATTATTTAATCCAAAGACTACATGTTAGGCAAGATCCAAACTTCAGTAGCACTGCTTGTTGACCTGTATCCTTATATTTATGTTGTAGCTGTATGTTCGCAGGTCCACACATCATCCTCCACGGTGTCTCACAGGTGTCTTCCCTAAAACTTCATTAGCCATTTGATGAACTACCAGCTCTCTTATTAGTCCAGTATATAACTTTTCAGTCACACCCTCAAGCCCCTTACCACTTGCACAAATAAAAAAACCTAGATTTCCCATTTCTTAAAAGCTCATGTCACTAATTTACCCTACAAGCAGCATGAGATGTGATAGCAGATTTTATCTCTCAACACTGAATCAAGACATATCCATATTTTGGGAACTGATTTATGTTGCTACAAAAATTGAGGACAGCTTTAGTGTCCTTTTTAAAGTTTTCTGAACAAAGTGTTCTTGAATTTATTAATATCAAAACTCAAATTCAATTTCTGGACTCACTTCGTGGTGAGCTCACACACACATACACATACCAAATAGCTATTACTGCAGAGTGACTGTCAAGGGTACATACAGATATTTTGCAAGACAGAGAGGTAGAAAATACTAGTTGGTGTTTCAAAGACTGGATTATTTCCAAAGGTTTCTTCTGGTCATCTTTTCAACTAATTGGATAATACAAACATTACAAGAATCTAAACTTCCAAATTAAATAAAAAAAATTAAAATGTGGATCAGTATACCATAAGGAAAAAGAAAACAGAAGGAAAAATCTAAGGTCGTCTCTCAGTTCTTCAACATCTTGATCACTTCTTAATGTTTGAATTTCACAATGCTTTTCTTTTTTCTTATTCTACCACATTAATCATCATACCTATTCCCCTGCAGGCCACAGAAAGAGTTCAAGAGGTTCATGCCCCAGTTTTAGAAAATAAGTAAAGTCCACTAGTTTATAAAAAAAATATACAAATGTTATTGTCACACAATTATTTCATGAAATTTTTATATAAATATGCTTGCTTACGTTTGCTTTGGATCATGGGATTTTAAAAAGTAAAGTTTTTCAATGTCTGAATTTAGCTCTACCAGCTAGTTCTAGCAAGTACCACTCTTGTATCTGGCAGGTCATACTCAGCAATGTTTTATTCTAAACCATCGAAGTGTTCATACATAGAAATATCAATTCCGGCATTTTTTTTCCAAGTATTCTTTATTCCTAATTTTGATGAGTCATTAGGGGATTATAAGCCATTCATGTTATGGACTCTTGCTTAAAATACTTAAACTTCCCAATGAGCAAAATGGATACTTCAGTGTGTGAAGAGGTAGCATGATTGCTACAATATCTTTGAGGTCAATATGCTTTATTGCATCACAGTCTAGGTTGGAGTCTTAAATTTGTGACATTGTTCTGGTTTAGTATGTGAAACCTTGACATTTGGACAATAAGAAACCCTATTATGTAGAAGCTCTCTCAAAGAGGTATCTTACTAGCTAGTAGTTCATTGATACAATGATTCTTTACACTTCAGATCTCTGCACAATGGTGCTGGTAAAAGGAAAAAAATTGTGAGCAATGCAGATGTTCTCCAAAGGTTTACCTGTCACCTTCTATTTACTTTTTTAAACCATCCCCATTTTCCTTAGGGAGGCAGAAAAAAGGTTCATGAGATGCATTAGCTAAAATTCTTGGAAGTAGATAGGATAGATCTGTTTAAGAAAAATATAATTCTTCTCAAATAGTTAAGGACAAAAATTACAAAATCACTCCTTCCGCCTCATCTGAATTTAATAGAATTTGAAAAAGTATGAATCAGCATTGGTCACTTTGACAATGAGCTTTTCCTATGAGCTTGAACACAAGAATACTGATAATGATCTGAAAGCAACAATAGATTTTAGCTCACCTTATTTCTTAAGCTGTACTGCTTAAATATTTACTCTTCCTATCATAATAAAGTAATTTTCCTCTACCCTCCAAGTAACAGTATGAGCAAGAGTAACATGCAATTACATGAAACACAGATATTAGACTTGCCTCTGCTTGTCTCCATTTTAGTTCCTTAGAGAGCAAATGCTATATCAAGTTTTATAATTATAACTTGTGATGAAAACAATGCATTAGAGGGGGGAAAAGTTCAAAACACCTGTACAGACATATTTTGTTGTAAGAGTTTCCTTTCTAGCTGGTGGACAAGATGCTCTTGGTAAAGTTGCAAGAAAGCAGGATAACTCCACATAATATTAAGTCAGTTGCTTGGAAGTATACCCATGGATACCTGCTGATGATTTGGTCCTAAAAGGTGCAAGACTGTTACGTGTGACCAAATGCACACTGCTTGCCACTATAAATAAAACTGATTAAAATGTTAACCTTAAAAATTCAGTAAGCTAAAAAATAGTTGTTGGGCAGAGGGGTTGCAAAATATTGGGAAATATATGTATTTTATAAATGTAAGTGCATTAACCCAGTATTAAGCAGTTAAATTTACATTTAAAGAGAACTACAACTGTGTATCTTTTCATAGCAACACACTTCAGATACAATGGATATATCCACATTTTATCATCTAGATTAAATGATCGTGAATATGTCTTTAAAATATTAAATTATTATGTGCTTTGATAAATTGCAATTTCATTTTTTTTATTTATATCATATGCAAGAAAAATATGGAGTCTTAAAATGTATTCTCCAATACTATTTTCCAATTCTCACATTCTGTTTTTCATGTCTAAGTTTTAAAGATGAAACAGTCAGAAGAACAATTCATATACCTATAAACCAAAGAACAGTACATTTTTAAATAATTATGTCAAGAAATGATAACTGTACTCTTTGTAGAAAGCAGGAATGAATAATTACAAAGCTAGGACATAATTAAGCAATTTTGACTGCCGTATTCTTCAGCTGTCTTTCTGATATGAAGTGCTGTCATGCCCAGAAACACACTGCACACTGGACAGACATCTTCCACTTTGATCTACACTTATGCCAGTGAAATGAGGTCATGGTCTGGACATTAAACAAGGCTTCCTCATCTGGCCCAACGCCTCTTATCCAGCCAGGCTTATCCAATCTTTATTAAAAGCAGGCATGATGAAACGTTCAATATTTTGACAAAAGAAAACATAAACATCACAGAATAATGAAGTTTAGATCACTTACACAGCGAGATGGAACACTGCATTGTAACATTAAACTGCTTTCTAATAAATGACTGTATCTTTCCATAAGACAGTCACCACAAACAGATGCATTTTAAACAAAGGATGAAATGAAGCAAAGCACAAGAAAGTGCAGTGTGCTGTTAAAAAAAAAAAAAATCAGGAAAAATGAAAGTAAAAAATTTTATACAAAATAAAATATTTATGACTTACTGATGATTGGTGATTGCTAGATACTTTTGCATTTGAGCAAATGCAAGCTAGTCAGATGGAAATTTCTTGCTTTTATTCTCATTTTGTGTATTTTTTCTTGGTGGGGTATTTTGCTCTCCCAAGTATTTCATGTCAAGACTAAAATGAAAACAACTCCCCACATCACAGCCTCCTTAGATCATCAGTCTGCTTTTTATGCTGAATAAGCTATATCATCTCCTGCTTATCATAATGGGGAAAGAAACCCACCTAATTTAGGATTTTTTTTTTTCCTGTAAAAGCAAGTCCAATAGGCCTACTTTTGTTACTACATTTGGCAGAACAACGTTTCCATGTGGCATCCCAATGTAAATACTAATCACTCCAGCTCCATTCCTGGCAAACATAGGCTGACACAGTGGCTATTAGCTTAGGGGAAAGGAAAAAAACATTCTTAGGAGGTTCACTGACAGCAGGGTCTTATATCACTAGGTCAACTTCCTACAGAGTTTTTCTGATGGCCAATACTGGATGAACTGTAGTCTTGCCCTTAGTTTGAATCAAGGTGTATTAGCTAATTAGTTTCAGAAAACTTAGAATATATTGCCACTAGCTAACTGTGAAATTTGGCTGAAGCTGGTCAAAAATCTCAACGACTATGTAGGAGGAGAACTGATGAACAGACAGAGAGCATAAGATTCAGGAAAACTAAAGAATAAAAAAACCATTCTGCATTCAATATATTACATATGACAGAATTTGAAAGTACAGTTATTGTACACATCATCTTTATGCTATATAGAGGAATGCTGCTTGCTATATACATACATATCTGCATCTGAAGATATATAGGCAGAGAGGACTCTATGACTGTTCTCAGACATAAAAAGAGTTTGCATGCATGTGTACTATAAGCATGAATACCCTAGGAAAGAAGCAAATTTTAAAACAATTTTAAGAGGTTTATAATATCTGTTCTGCATCTAATTTATATTTATTTTAAATTAGCCACTTCTGTAATATGTATATAATATTGTATGATGAGGGTAATTTTGCATCACCTTAAGAAGCATTAATTCATGCCATGAAAAGCATTTACAATGATTTTACCATCAGTAATTTGTACTCAATAATTTACAAAGAAGAAAAAAAACGTTTAGTATGGCAATAACAACAGTAAATTTGATCCCTCTGCAAATTTGCTGAAGTAAATGTTTTATCATAAGACTTAGTGGGTAAATAATTCAAAACTATACAAAAGGTTCAATTACAGATATAAAAGTTAAAGATGTTATCCCTACATGTGTGAAGTAATTTACCCTTAGCTATTGACTTAAAAAGAGGTTTCATCTGGAAAAGAAAATTCAAATTTAAGAAAGAGACTATTTTTTCTTTTCTTACACTATTAAATGGGTCAAAATTTGAAGAGCAGACTCTTAAAGAAAAAATCTAGTTGCCAATAAAATTAAAAAAACATTTAACTGATCCAAAATCTGATTAGATAAGGAGAATTACAGAAGAATAAAACATACTTCTGCTATATCTAACACATTTCAGCTGTTGCATTTGGCCAGATTCAGCAAAGAAGGTTTGCTGTGAATGAGATATCCACAGCAACTTAGAAATAAATTATTTCATTTATTACATATATGAAGCTGAAATAACTGAAGGCAGTGGTGAACAATATATCAAAGCTATGCCTTTATCGGAACTGTTAACATTTTAGTAGTTATAAATGAATCAGTCTGAATTAATTTGTTATGCACTGCAATTGTACCTGTGATAATGCATTTATCTAGCAACACTGTTATGCTACCAAACACTGCATTTCCATAACTGCTACATTATTATTCAGCATTATTGAAAAATCTGCAATAAATTATTGAAGGTATATTTTAGAGAACAAAACAGCAAACAGAAAGCAAGTAGACTGAAAACTTGAGTGGAGTTTTAAGGAAGATCTGCAGCACTAAAACACTCTGAAGCTCAGGTTGCTGTTATCATGTATTGATCAACAATGGAAAAAGAAGGTAAAATGAAGAATTCACATTCTGTTTGCATCAGCTGTATGTACTACGCCCAAAGTTGATGGAAGTGGTATGAAAAGCTCAAATTACTGAAACCATCTCTCTGATGTTGTCAATGCCTGTTAGCAGGACACCACACTAAGTAACATCATACAAAATTAGAATCAGTTGGTCCACTAAAAGCCAATAAACACCATAGGTGTGAGCTCTGCAGTAGACATTTGTGTTTAACATACAAGGCAGGGGACAACTTGTCAGAAAAATTGCATTCTTTCACAAAAGCGTATCACACAGTTGTTACATATATTTAGACAGAATAAAAATACTCTTTTAAGCTCAGTGACACATACTAGTTACTTTGTTATATGAAACAGAGGCTTAAAACCAGAAATTTGATAACATAACTACAGTCCATTAACCAGATGAAACAGTAAAGTTTGATGTTAAAACACAGAAAAAGTAGTAAGGTTTTTGTCCCTCACCTGACCATGTTCACCAGTCTTTTTGATTTGAAAGGTTTTGTCTGTTACTTTAGCAAAAGATGCAGCCAAGCTTTCAGAGTTATTTTAAAACAGTGTTAATGAATTGCATTGTTGTTACTTCTTACATCTACTCTCCTACCTTAGTGTCCTTGGGCTTAACCACTTTCATGAAGGCACCTCTTACCAAGGCTTCCTCTCTCTCCCTCCTGGTTACTTTCCGAGTATCAAGAAATTTCAGGTTTGTCAATTTGTGCAGGACAAAATATCTGATAGATAACAAAATGCACACAGTTAAAATACAGTAATAAACAGAGACATACAGACTATTTTTAAAAGAACGCAATAAACAGCAACAGCCTTTGTTTCCTCTCTCTGTTCACCTGTTTTGTGCAACGTATCTTACATAAAAAGTTATAACACTTATTTTACACTCTCAAACAAAGCTTGCTGCAAGCTGCCCATAACAATTTAATACTGGGTGGATGAAACAGATAAGAGAATTATCACCATGGGCATGTATGTTCTCTGTAGGTATTAGCGAGGTATAAGGTATACCCAGAAATAGAATAAATTGGAAATTGTTCTCAATTGCCATTTTGGAAAAAGGACTTTTGAATGATTCCAAAGATTCCATCCCACACAGCAGGGGAAAACTAATCTGAGACATGGGAAACTGCCAGCTATCTTCTCTGAAAGAGTTCTCAGAAAACATTAATTTGCCAACGCTTCCTCAGATTTTTATTACGTTTTCCTAAAAACACAATGTTCAGCAACATTAGAGACACGTGAATAGCAAATCACAGAAGAGTGTAATTTCTCTTCTACTATACATCCTAAAACACCATCCTTTGTCTTGAAAGATGCGTATGTCAGTGTTCAAAACTCTTAACATTACAAGAAAGAATTTGTCAAGAGAAAGCATAGGGAGTTTTTCTGATCTCTGCTTTCCAGGACTACCTTTTGACACAGGCATCATTTGGAAGGAGAATTTCAGTTTTGTCCTGCCAGAGAGACAAGGTGTTCTCATGGCATATGGATCCCATTTCAGGATTAAATGCAAAAGCACACAGAGAATATTTTTATGAAAATTATTTTAAGAAATCAAAGTTCTTGTTAGGATCCATCAGTACTTTATTTATTTATCCTTTTTACTCCAAGTACAGCAGCTCTTTAGCCCCAAAAAAATACCATTGGCTCCTTGCTTGCAGAAGGAGAGAACATAGCAGATCAGAAACAAAGACACACAACCACGACAAATCAAAATATCTAACCACCTCAGGTACATGTTATTTACATACAATCAACCAGATGTAAAGCAGACATTGCGAAGTGAGAGAAGTGACAGACCTTTCCTGGCAGGGGTTAGAAAGGTGATTGATAATGCTTCCCATGCCTAGCTGCTTTGCATAAAACTCCAGCCAGTCAGAGTGCCTCCTAATCATAGCAATCTCTTCTGGCACGGGGAGGAAGAAATAGAAGTAGTAGAAAACTCTGCATAACATAACATTTTGAAAAAGAACAACAAACAAAAAATGTATTTTTAAAGGTAAAAGTTATCTTATAATGTTCTCAGGACCAGATAAACATATAAAAAAGACTGTAAGACTCCCCTTCTACAACCAAGGAAAAATTAACACTGCAAATAAACCTTTCCATCAAGTACACCTTCCCTCTGTGGCAACAGCTCTGTCAACAAGTGAACTGAAAATGCTCAGTACTGAAATGCTCAGACAATTTCAGTGTGAATTCTCAATCTGTGACCTTCAATGATATTTGAAGAAGAAAAAGAGTCACTTTACAAAACAGAACATATCCTAAGACCATTTATTAAACAGCTCCAGACCTATGAGACTGACACATTCTCAGACTCCTCCCAGCTTTCCTGGCTGCCCTTCAAGTTCTCCCTGGCATTTGGCTGGCCCTTATCTTTCAGTGGAGAAGCTATCCGTCTTGCATTACTGGCAGAAAAGCTCTGATGACAACAGATTCTTTCAAATGAAGACACATACAGAAGGAAACAATATGTCAAGAGTGAAGAAGAGTAAAGCTAAAAATGAGTAAAGACACCCCCTAAGTGTAGGGTGAGAAAAGATGAATATTCAAATGAAGAAAACATCTGTATCAGAAAATCAGCAAATGTTTAATGATGGAATGAAATACGTCATTGAAAAGCAGGCTGCAGAAAAAATTACAACAGTCTAAGACAGCACTGTCATCTATGCTGGCTTTGGATCACATCCCCAGTGTCAGTCTCTCCATCATTTCAAAAGAGTTTAAAATTCTAACCACATTCCTTGATACAAATGTATTTTTAAGCCATCCTGACTGCATTTCAAAAAACAGAATTAGCACCAGTACTTGCCAATTCCAAAAACAAACCCAAAAAACCCTACCCACATAAACAAAACAGTAAACTACATCATAAGCCACAGGTTTGGGGTTGATTTTTTTTAAAAAACTTGTACTCCTTAAGGAGAGCAAATACTAAAAAGTATCATAAAGGTTATCCCAGCAGTAGAACAAAGGGGTATCACTGATCAATTCTTTTAAAAAGTGATTCAAAATACAAATCTATTTATTCATATTCCTTTTACTAAATGTGAGATAAAAAGAATCTGTATTATATGAAAATAATATGATACTTTTCTATTAAATGGCTGGAGAAAAGCATTGGGCTTCCTGGATATATTTTAGCTAGAAATATGAAGATGCACCTTCAAACTAAATGTATGACAAGTTTGCCATAAAAAATAGAGGAAAGGATTACCGAAGCCCTGGAATGAACACTTTACAATATCAATAGAACCCTTGTAAATTTAATCCAGGGTTATTTGTTGCACAAAATCTCTTTACTGTGATATATGACTTAGTTACTAAGGTTATCACAGCAGTATCCTAAAGTTGCATAGTACATAAAACATTTCAGTTAACAATGCAGGGAGGTTAACTCCCACAGATAACCTACTATCAGAGGGTTAGACCAGATGACATGCCTCTGTCAGCTTTCAGGAGCTATTGATGGTTCAATCAGTTTGTTTTGAAGGTAAAGTACAACAAAAGGGCACTAAACTTATTCAAACTGTCAACAGGGACTATCTGGAATGTTGCTTGCAGGTAAGTAATTTTGGGTGTTTTAAGACTATTATCAAACACCAATGGCTGCAGAAAAAGACAGCTACTAATAACACAGAATGCAGCCATCATAAAATACTTTATGGCAGGTACTAGGATCCATAAATTGCATGACACATTGCACCCGTTCTGGACTTGTAAAATCACTAGTTAAGAGAATCCTGTTTAATGAAGATCCATCTAATTTTAAATTATGTTTAGGAAGGTTAATTTTAGGTTAGAGATTGAGGGGCCACACACTCTAGTTTTTTTAATAATTTTGAAACTTAGCTCTGCTCCATGTGCTCTGAAACCACTGTTACTGGGTTTTAACATCTTTGCAGCAGTGTGAAAAAAGATTATCTTCAGTTACAAGGATAAAGGTGGGCTTCAGAGAGAAAAAACGAGACACCAGGAAGGTGCTTAGAGATCCATTTATCAGTGTGTGTGAACTGATCTTCTAATTCATGATGGATTACGGAAATTAAATATGTAAGTAAAGTTGCATCTTCTTTTGCCCATAATCATCTCCTTCCCTTGACTCCCAGTGCCAAGACTCCCACGAATATGAGCTAATAACAGGTATCTGTCACACACAAACAGGAACACTCAGAGATGGAAAAAGACCAGAGAATATCGCATTTCAAGTTATTTTGGTCCTAGTTAAGTGAAAATGACAACGAAGATTAACACTTAATTTACCAATTTTGTAAGCGTTGCATGTGATTAGTATTATTTTAATAGCTTTTACACAGACCTGTCAAGATATTGGAAAAGAGGGACAGGCTTAAGGGGGCATTCACAAAGGAATGCAGTGAGTTTGGGATTCAGCTGCTATTGACATTGGCAAAAGCTCAGTGGGGCAAAGCCTTCCTTTGAAGAAACATGTTGGAGTTCAGAAAGGGACAGAACAAAGACAGCTTTGAGATCAGCTATTACTATTTATTGAACAATACATGACTCTAGTTTTTGTATAAAGAAATATTGTCTCTGGTAATGACTCGCTCTACAGCCTTTGACAAATCACAGACCTGTCCATTTTAACTCTGCCTTACAAACACAGAAACTAAGACCTATCAGTTACCTTGCACATATATTCCATGTTTCTAGTACTCTGCTGTCTAACAGTCATTATCTAAAATATAGTCCTTAGGTGATTCCCTCACCCCCCAAAAATTAGAGATGGTTCACACAATCTTAGGTGAGAGTTTCACAGGTGAAGCAAAAGGGTTCAAAGAGAATGTTTGTTTGTAAAGGATCACATGGAAGAAAGAAACAAATCTATTTTAAACATATATAAGAAATTTTTCAGTCCTGATCCAAACACATAGACAGAAATAACTTTTATGTCAACTCCTCTTTTTTGTTAAATAGCTACTGTGTAATTTCATTCTGATCCATTTTTTCAGTAGCCATTTAGGTTCAGGCATAAAAATTCCTTCAGTTTTAATGAGTTTCAGTATACTACTCCTTATTATTATCAAACAGTTCTAAGAAATTTCTATTCTAGAGCTGTGAACACCATAACAAAAAAACCAACCAAACAAACAAAAAATCACATATCATAGCATCTAAGGGCCTCAATTCATTTATTACCTCCCTTGGAAAAGCAGACAATTTGTAGAACATGGTTGGCCTCCTGATACTGAAAGATAATGGCATCACCCGTAAGCCACACTGTAAGAAAATCTTAAAAGTGGCAATAAATTACTTGGGGAAAGAATGTTTCGGGCTACTTTTTTTCCTTCCACTACAAGTATAGTAAATTTGTGTATGTTAAAATTTTCAGAGAAAATAAACTCTTCTACTGAAAAACTATGGTAAGAAGTAGATTCCGTATAGTCCTTTATTTTCTACTTTTATTAACCAAAACTGGAATATAAAACTGTACTATATGTATCAATATTTGTTTAAAACACAAAATTAATCTGGCACTGAAAAATTGATAAATATTTGCCCAGAAGAATGAAGAAATGTCTAGCTCTACCCGTATAATTGCAACATGCTCTTTGTTTCAGAAACTTTACTTTCACTTTTCTATTTTCTGTGCTACGGTATTTCCTTTATTTGACAATCATAAAACATAAAAATATTATACCTATTTCAAACTTCGAAGGGCTGATTATGCTCTCAGTTAGATTATTGTAAACTAGAAATAATAAATAACCTGAAGTTGGTAAAGTTACGTTAGCATTCAAATGGGGAGAAAGGAAAACAAAAATCAGAAGCGCTGAGCAAATATGTTTATGACACTGAATCACATTATCTCCTATAATTGTTTCTTCTGCACCAACAAAAAATTTAACCCCCTACCCCCATCCTTACCCCACCAAACAGTGTATAGGTGGCTACAGAATTTCCATCTGCAACAAAACTTCCTCCATAAAGAGTTAAGCTTGAAGCCAGGCCATAAACTTAAACCACCACCTTCCAGAACAGAAGGCATGATGTTTGCATGAGGTATGTTAGAAGATCACAGCCTCTGTGCAACCCTGGCACTGCCTGGTGTGTGATGACCATGTAATTCTGAGGGGCTCTCAAGTCACTCAGCAATCCAGACTGCCTTCTAATACTTTTAAGATCCTCTGCTCTACTTTGATTTGGCAACCAATTCTAGGAATTAGAAAAATATCTCTCTATACATGTAAAAATAATTATAGTTACGGCTTGATTTTCTGAGTTAGTATGGACAAAATGGGGTATTAAGGACTTCAATTTATTGGGCTGAACAAAAACATTATAATAGTTCTTGCTCACAAATCCTTACAGTGGCTAATCTCAGATGGAAGATGTGTGGCTATCTGAAGTCTATCAAATACAGGGGTTTTTTCTTCCAGGTACTGTAGAAATGACAATGCCTCATGCAAACAATGAAGTAGCACAGATTCAAAGATTATACAGGTGTAAGGGAATACCCTAATTATCTCATTAGGTACATAAAAAAACATATACAGAAGTACCACAGACACCAATCCCTCCTGCTAAAGAGAGCCTCAACAGTAAATTCACTGATTTTTACTAGATATATTAGCATTATTTTCATTACTGAGGACTTCTAGTCTCCTACTGCTTCTTGAATAGGTATTTGTATTACCATCCAAATTCAATAACAAGGCTATTTAAAACAGATGAGTAGGTTCTGTCTCAATTAAGCAAACAAAAACACAAAAAAAACCAAAACCAAAACAACACTAAAACAAAATCACAGTAGAACAAAACAAAACTGCAGGGAAACTAAAAATTATGTAAGAGGAGCCAGCATTTCACAGAATCAAACCTGTGGGATGGGAACAGCTGATTTAGCTGAAAAGTTAATCCATACAAAATGCATGCACTTCCTTTCTTGCTGTTATATCTTAAGAGGACTTCATAAGGTTATCACCATTTGCTCCCCTGGCCAAAGATAGCATATCTAGTATATGTACTTTTAAGCTAATTTAAAATAAACTCAGGCATTTGTTTCCACTTGCCCTTGTTTCCATGTCAACAGCACTTAACTAATGCATCATTCCAGGAAATGTCAATAGGGAGCAGAGAAGAATGAACAAGCACTGAAACTTCACACATGACATACATCCTTCACAATCATATCGCTTTAATGAAAATAGGTGAGGTCACCTGCAGCATTCACAAATGCTTTGTAATACATTCTGACCCAGATGATTTTTCACAGTTCAGTAACACCACGTTTGAAGTTTTCACTGCAAATACACCCACAGGACTGACCAAGTGCAGGTACAAGAGAAGCAACCAGCAATTACTGTGTTGACTTCTGTTACTTTGATCTCCAGGTCATGACCTTTGCTTTCAGGCAATCTTCAAAGTAGAGATTGTAGAATAGGTTATTTTAGAGGACACACTGTTTTGCAAGATATTTTTCTGTATTTCTTGCTTCCTGTTTGAGTCAAAAGCCTTTAAAACTTTCCTATCACCATTATATTTTAGATATTCTGTTTTTTCTTGCCCTCATCCCCAAGATACCCCTTTAACAAAATATCACCTTCCAAAAAAGGAAAGCTTAAAAAAAAAAAAAAAAAAAAAAGGTAAAAACTCATATAACTTTTTTTTCGTTTGTTTTTTGTTCTGAAGGAAAATAAAGCTATTTTACAATGATGGAAAAAAGTGAGGTTTTGTAATGAACTAAACCAGTTTGCTTATAAAATACCATAGAAGGGAACTTTCCATTTTCTTTTCCTCTCTAAGCAAAAATTCCAGTAAAAACATAGAAATGTTTTCAATTTGTTCTCCTACACATTTGAAAGGTAAGGAGGAATAACAGGGATGGAAAAATAAATAGTTTTTGTTTTTCCTTTTTCTAAAAAAAAATCCCACTCAAATGTTACTATGTTTCTTAGAAGAAAATAGCTACTTTTAGAAAGTCACAACAAAGTTTTTGTTTAAATTAAAAACTAGCAAAAAGCTTTAGTATTGACATTCGTATACCAATGGATTACCCAAGAAACCAGATCCTTACTTCTTGACAAAAAGCATAGTTTTATACATTTTCCAACTATTTATGATAAAACCTAATTATTTTCAAAAGATGTAATATTACTTTTTAATTCTTTTACTAATACCACAGTAAATCACTGGACTCTGAGTTTTTAAAAATTTTACTTTCCACATTTTTTTGAGGTTGAGACTTTGGGGGTTTTACAGCTCTTTTCAGTTTGTTGGAATGAGAAGATTAAGCTTTGATTTTCTAGCACCTCTCTTTTTCTGGTTGAGGAATTAAATAGCCTGAACTCTAATTGAACTCAGTAGGAATGAAATTAAAGCTCAATGAAAAATGAAGCTGTGGTTCCAACGGTCACTGCAAAAATTTACAAAAAGTTCCCATTCAGAAGAAAACAAAACCATTTAAAGTTTACGGTAAAGCAAAATGTTTACATAAATCAGGTTCACTGAAATGCAATCTTTTGACCCTTTCTGTATGGCAAATTTTTTTCAAAAAAAGAAAAATCTTATTAAAAAAATATTACTTCAAACCATTAAAAATCCTGAAACTGGCCATGTCAAATATTTGCTTTTGAGATTTGAAGCAATACATTTGATAAAATACAAAACTTTCTCACTCAGGAAAGCTTGATGCTGTTAAACCTGTGAGGTACATCTATACATATGGAGGAAGGAAGAAAAAGGTTGCATTCAAGATGCTTCAGAACATGTATTCAAAACTCTGAATTAGCTATTCAGAGAAAAATTAGCAGAGTACTTTTAGTCGATTCTACCATGTAGGTGAATATATTCTCCTAAAGGTAGGTAGGTAGGTAGGTAGGTAGGTAGATAGATAGATAGACAGACAGACAGACAGACGGATGGATGCTTTTAGTTTTTGAGACTAACATTGTCTGGCAAATGCATTTCATATAATGTAACAAATAATTATGGGAAAGGATCAGGAAGCTTTCATTATAGCAGCAGAATCATAAATCATTCAATGAATTAGAATTCCATTCTTCTTTCTTAAAAGAGCTTTAATTAACCTAGTTTATATGGAAAAAATACCCATTTAAAAAAAAATAAAAATGAGGGGAAAGGAAATAGAAGTGATGCTGTAGTTTCCAGCAGATTCATAAATACAATCACTTCATACTTTGTCAGGGTGGTTTGCCATGATGTGACCTGAAACTAACTTCACCTCCCTGAAATCAAAATTTTTGCATTGAAATGAAACAACAGACATGCTTGTTTTGATGTATGGCTGTGTGACATATTATAAATATTACATCACATAACCACAGAAGATGTCAATCAATAAAGAATTTTTTTCAGACAGCACTAAATGAACCACGGGTTCTTGCCTCTGAATGGCTCCTTTAACATACTACTTTTGCTTAAATGATTAATAGGAGACATATTGTCAGAAAACATACTTAAAGTGAAAAACAGTAAACTGTAGAAATATAATTCATTTTTTAAGCAATTCTCTAGTGCAAATGTCACATAAATTTACATAGAGACAGCACTATTAGACTCTCATAAGCTGGATAGCAGGCATACCTTCCACTTAAGTGTGAAAGCAATGAGAAAATATTTTATTAAATCTAGGCTGTTCCACTTGGTAAAAACCAAAATATTACAGCTAAGATGGATTCAAAAGTTGAATTGTTAGAAGGTGAAAGCCTTTAGGCTAATGGCAAACTAGAAATCCTTCTCAAAAATTTGCAAGAAAAAGTATATGCACACACAGGACAGCTGTGCTGCTGTTTCAACCTACATCATTTATGAGCAATAAACTGGTGCATTGAATTCATGCCACTTTCCAATAAACCTGCTTTAAGTCTCCACCATTTTGTATTGGTTTATATTAACTTCTACAGCAGAGTTTAGATTACATGAAGATAAAATCAGAGTTTTACTATATACCGCTGAATACTGCAGGTGATCTGCTAAAAAAAGAAAGCTCAGGCTCTGCAAAGTCAGCAGCATTGTGACCAGTCCTGTTTGGATCTGACTTGCCTCAGACAGCCATTTTCAGCCAATGTGAAAAATGCTCTCCCAAAGACTGAAATCTTGTATCAGATGTGAACAAGGAAAAAGTAATCCAACTTTTTTTTTTTAATAAATAATCAATATCTCACTTGTCTAAATGTTATAGCTACGAAAATTATGTCACTTCAGCAGTCATTCCATAAGTTTTGGATTTATACTCACAGTCATCATCAGTCACAATTATTTTTATTTTTAAAAAAATAACCCTTGTAACTTTCAGCAACATTTCAGTTGGATCAGTTGAATAGTATTTCATCAGGCTTCCACATTAATTTCCACATGACCTTTTGTGTAATCTAGTTCATCAAAATTACATTATAAAGATAGTTTCAGTGGTTTTATTTGAATCCAAACACTAACTGCTCTGAGTAAAGCAGCACAATGTACAAGGTTCCTTTCTCTGTGTTCTTTAATAGAGCCTTGATAACTATAGTAGAAGAAACTCATCGCCATAATTGAATGTTAGCAGAAGACAATGCAACTGTCTGAGTGTAGTAATTTTGGCTTTTTTATTGACTGTCACCCTTAGCATATGTAAATGTTGACCTACCTACCTTGACCTTAAAGAAGGAAAGGCTCTAAGTAGGCACATATGAGCACCCACATTCAGGAAATCCTGTGCATACCTGCTAAACTCAAACATGTGCTATACAGCACTGAAATATTTCTTGAAATAGAGTTCCTGAGAGTGATCTTGCTGAAATGGGGCTACTCACATTCCAAGGTGTTTCATAGCAGAATATGCCACAATGCTTTCAGAATAGAGTAGATGTTTGTTTGAGACTCTGAGTTGGGTTTTTCCAATATTTTTCCAATAACAAAACAAAAGTGACATACCTTATCATATCTACAAGTGAAAATACTAACCTGTACCTCTGGTAGTCATCTTCATCTTTTTCTTTGCAGACCAGTTCATTTGGGCAGGCCATGTTTCCAAGCAAACTGAGATACCGTAGTGAGGGCACAACTTCAGCCAAATGGTCCAAAAGGCTTTCTAATTCTGTTATGTGTCAAAGGTTGTGGGTTAAGGATTCAATGACATTAAAGAAGAAAGCATTTAGAGTTGCATCACTTCTGATTTAAACATACATTTCAATAACTCACAATCAAATTTATTATGGCATTCAGGAAAATGTCACATTAATTGTTCAAAGGGCAAACAGGGACAAACTTCAGTCAGATTTTTGGCATGGAATGAAAGAATTTGGCTGTTTTGTCATTATTTCCTTCTTGTTTCTTTCCTAGGTGGTTCACTACAAAACATTAAAACTTTGACAAAATGATGGATGCTATGTGGTAAAATGGCTAGCAATTGCTGGAGCCATGAAACTTCTCCAGCATGGAAACAAACAGTTAGTTTCACAGCACATTCATCACTAATATATTCAGTCCACTGGAAAATGAGTTTAAAAAAAAAAAGTCAAATCATAACAATCCACTTTCACTCGCAACATATAAATGCCTTGAGTGCCACAGCAACACATTCATAATTTCTCAATTAGTGTATGTGAATTAATGCTTCACTAAGAGCAACTTAAAGACTTCAGTGTTACAAGTATTTTATATATTAAGCTTTAAAGTCTTGTAAAGCATGAAATTTTTCATTAAAATACCTTGTATTTTGGTGCTCATGAGGCTTTTTAACTTAACTATATTCCTCAGAACATAAATAATAATGATACACCTTCAATATTGTAAACTATATTAAAAAACACAAACAAAGGTTAATCTATCTTTTAACCATTGAAATATCAGAAATCACATTTTAGGCTTAAGTATAACAACAATATTCAACCATTCACACCCTGTTGATTGATCAAATAAAACAAATTATTTTGTTAAATATAGTGTGACAGTCTCTAAGACTCAAACTACACATTTCTATTTACTTCAACTTACATGCAAAGAAAAAGGCATGATTCTCAAAAAAGATGCCATGCTTATGTGTGTAAAAAGTTTTCAACATTTAAAAATTAACTGACTTAGACAATAGTAATAATTATTCAAAACTATTAAAGGGCATTTCATTGTTCTGTTTTTATCCACTCCTGCTGTTAGAGACCGCAACTATTGTTTTAAATCCTCGGTTCACTTGTGTTGCTATTATTTATACTTGATTTATGTGTTTCTGTTATCTTTGTTATTTTTAGCTGATGGAATTTACTTTATTTCTTCACCTCAATATCTTAAGGGCAAGAGAAACAATACAGAATGAAAAGAGCAGCTTCATCATTAAAAATGTGGTCTTCCTTTTATAAGTCTGAAATTTTATTTTATTTCCAAACACACATGAAGATCATGCTGACAATTACTTATTTCAATATATTAAAAGCAGTGTATCTACACTCATAGTTAATATTATGTCCCATAAGGTCTGAGGAATGATACTTTAAAATTTCACATGAATGAGAAAAATGAGGGTTTAAAATTATTTCTATGAATTCATTAAAAGCGTAAAAATGCTAATTTTTGGCAAAGCCACATTATGGAAAGCTATATGCCAGTAAGTAATCAACCAGACCCTAAGAAAAATTTTCTTTTTGTAGCACCATAGGATATAAATCTTCTTTGTTAGCTAGGATGAATTCCCAATCAAAATCTGCTGCTAATTCTAGTCCTTTCATATCTGGACCTCGATCTCATACATAGACTTTTTCATGGCTCTTTCAGGAAGTATATGACTCTGATGGGAAGGTCGCAAACTGTTTTTCCATACATGCTCAAGTGAAAAGATTTTTAAAAATTTCCTAAGACTGACAGAGATGTGATTATATCTGGCACTCTCCCTCAGCCAGGAGAAACATTTATTTCAGGACTGCTTAAAATGTAAAAAGGTTCCCTGAGATAAATAGTTTATTATTACAAAAGACAGTTATTTCCACAACAGCAATCAGACACAGGGGATTAGCTATTGCAAGGTTATTTCATATTGACAGAAAAAAAATCCACGCCTGAACCTTTTGCTTCTTCTGTGGAGTAAACATGCAGAATTTTTGTTTGTCAATTCAGTAGAGCTTCTGGGATAGAAGTTTTTCTCCCCAACAATTTGCTGAATTTCCATCTGACCATGTAGACTGAGGGGCAAATATCAAAATGTATTTAGATGTGTAATGATGAAGAGCAGCATCAGCTTAATTTTGCAAAAATGTAACACTATGCATCAAAGTCCTATGGCAAGCAAAAGAAAGAGACACCAAATTCTCTGAGTTTTGGGTAAATAGCAGCACTTGATAATCCACATCTCAAAAATCTAAATCTCCCTAAATTTCGAAATCAGTGTCTAGATTCTAATATCCCATATCTAAACCCTGAGCATTGATTTTTAGATGAACCCCCCCTAAAAATTATCTCAGACAAGGATGACCAAGAAGCACACACAGACCTCTTACCATGCAGTTCTGTGTGTGACTCTCCAGATCTTTGTTACCATTTACTTGTCTCCCTCTACTGAAATAGATATTTGGCATCCTAGCATTATTTCAATTTCAGCTGCAACACAAACATGTGCACAGTACAAACCCCAAAATTTGGACATAATCACCCTAAAAGTAGAAGGTCACTAATTCACAAAATGTTGAAGCTTTGCAGACTTGAACAGCCCAAAAATAACAGAACACCAGCAACATTTGAGAAGAAACCAACATGTAGTTTATGATAGTCAACTTTTTTTGTGCCAGAATCAGCAGTTATATCATAAATAAAATAATTAAAATTTCTATTTGTTATGATTTTAAGTATCTTTCTCATCTCTCTAAAAACAAAAGATGCAAGGTACAGATTATTTTTCCAAGAAGCCCCATCCACCTACCACCACAGTTATTCTTTACAAAGCATGTAGGAAAAAATAAATTATATCCTCTTCAAATTTTCATGATTAAGTGTTTCTCAAAGATGAGTCATAAGTCATGGTGAACTTCTAATGTACTGTTTTTTAATTAGCATGTCATATACATATTTTAGTCACAATACTGGAACTATATGATGCCACCAAAAGTGTAATGTCTTTCTAAAACAATGCTAAGAAAATACAGAGGGAGGAAATCAAAAGCAAGTCTAAAATTTTATTGCCAGCTTCCTTTCTATGGTTTATTGATGCAGCTTAAGGAGTGCTATATTGGTGCAATCAGAGCCAGAGAGCTGCAAAATCCTGCTGTGCCATTTCTAAGACCATTTTCAACTCCATACTCTCCAAAAAGGAAAGCCACAATTAAATACCTGGAGAGTGCTAGCGAAAATCTATTTATTTAAAGCTCTGTGACAACAGCCCAGAAGTGATCTTTCTGAACTCAGTGTCACTGGTCATCAGGTGAATACATAAGTGATGCAAACACCTACACTATAGTCTACTGTTTAAAAACTTGCTAAAGTGTTATGATAATTAAAGCGGCTTAGTGTAGTGATCCACCTCCTAACTCAACAGTGTCATCATTACCAGTCTATTAATGCCTCCTTCTAACCGACATTGACTAAAATAAAAATTTGTAACAACAAGAATTTTAAACTCTTCAGCTCTTTAGCTCACAAGCTAAAACATTAATTCTCAACAATTATACAACAATGGTCCCCCTCCAAAAACACAACCTGGCATCCATGAATAATTAACAGAAACACACTAGACATACTTCAAAATAGATGCTCATTTCACGCTCATCAAAAGACTGTACTGATTTGTTGCACTATTTTTATTTTTAAATTAGGGAAACATTTACAAGAACTGGGTCTCTCACATACTCAGATTAACTATTTTGAGCCTCTTCATTATGTTACACATATGTCTACCACATAGACATATTTACCATAGACTGTCAACAGCGCACATACATGCAAGCACACACAACCATGTCACCATATTTTCTGTTCAGAAAAATAAATGCTACCAGCAACACTGAGATATTAGCAACAGAATTACTTGGAAAATATAGTACTATGATGGGTCCAGTTAAGCTGCAGAGCAATATAAATTTTTGCAAGTTTTATGCACCCAAAAATATCCTACAAATAAGTATGTTCTGAGTTGCCTATTTTCACTCTCTATCTGGTACCCAATACCACAGTTTTCTAGGTTCTCCAGAAGGCCAAAAGAACAAGCAAAAGCAAGTGATGCATCTCCGTTCTCTGACTAGGAATTAACTGTCTATGCAAGCTCATAACACTTTTGTTTGTTTGTTTTGTAGAAAATCCTGTAGGCTGGATTAAAAATTCTAGTGATAGTCAGGACTATGGCTGCTTACAAATCCTTCGAATGTTAGTTCTGCAGTATTCAAGACTACTACCAAGGAAGGATTGGTGTTATGCAAAGTTAAATTATCCCCAGGGAATATTACATTTGAACAAGGTTGTAAACTCGGAGTGGATACTATAATGCCATTTTGCTTAGTCGGTTTTAGGAGAACCTCACAAGCAGGGACAGATATCCTGACGCTAAGCTGTGTCTTGTGACAGTCAGCACTGTAAAAAGACCATTCTGTTATACTTCTGAGAGGTTGTGTGTATTCACACAAACAGAAACTGCTGGGTAATGTCTCACATGTTCCACTATTCCAGTCCTCTGTATTCTCAAGAGTCTCCTTACCTGTGTCCTTTCACTAGACCCTCCAGCATATTTCCAGGGCACAGACACAGCATGAATCCTTTATAGACAGCAATATAAGGGTCTAGCTGTTTTTAGTACTGAAATTACTACAGTAATGACTGAAGCTGATCACCCCCAAACTCCATACTGTTTCCTCTCTTACTGGTATTCTTGGTATATCCGTATTCATGGTTGTTCTTCAGGGACAACTGCTGGTCATACCCATACAGAAATACAATTTTTGCTAACAGTTTCTAAATGAAATTATTCTTTATAACTTTATACAAGTGCTATGCTAACATATAACTGTCCAAACCTATACATATTTCCTGTCTCAACATTCAATTATTTTTTGGATATAGACTGAAGTATGCAAGAGAATCTGGGATTTCTTTCTATAACCTTTTTCTCTCAGCAGTTCTTTTTACTAGTCACACAATCAAATACAATGATTTTATAAGAAAAATAACCACTCTTGTTCTCTTGGTGCTTTTCACGTTGCTCCACCACTTCCTTTCAAGAAGTTTGTACTTAAGTCTTTTCAAATTTTTAGCAACCCCATTTCCCCAAAAGAGTTGCAGGGAGATTTTCATGTTAATGACCTTCTGTGATTACAGCTTTTGGAAGTTCTTGGAAGCAAAGAGACAAAGGAAAGAACAGTCAGCTTTACATTCAAAATATTTTAAAATACATACATAGAGAATACCAGAAATACCACACAGAATTCCAGACTGCCACATAGAAAGACCCAAAATTGTCATTCAAAAGTCTTCTGCCAACTAACCACCTGTCATGAAGGTGCTGCAATCGACCTAACATTAAAACAGCCGGATAGCACTTCTTCCGGAGTCATAAATGAGCAAGGTACCTATATTTATTCCCATTTGAAATATTTGCTTCAATTAAATTTATCACAAATATGATGTAGCAATCACAAGCTATTCCGCAGGCAAATAGCCTTGAAGCAGAAGTGTCGTGGTTCAGCTAGGATAGGGTTAAGTTTCCCCAGCAGAGAGGGGGAAGGGATCTCCAGGCGGGTTATTCATACCATGATGACATCAGGTCCAGCACGGCAGCGCAGGAAGCTTTTTACTTTGTGGCTTTGGTGGAGGGGAGCATCGGGAACGAGCTGTCTGTATCCATTGCGGTATTTCTCTGTATATCTTTTGTTTACTGTTATCACTGTTTATTGTTGTTATCATTGCTACTGTTGTTGTTCAGATTGTTTATCACACTGTTGTATTAAATATCTTCTTATTTTAACCTGGGGTTTGTGCCTCACTTCCAGCCTGACCAGCTGAGGGTGGGCGAGGGGCTACGGCAACGTGGTCTCCAGTCCCGGCAGGGCTTAAACCAATACAGACTTTTTGGCACACCAACGTGGGGCACAAGAGGGTTGAAATAAGAATCAAAAAGGGACAGACCCTGACCAGAGTGTGTTAGAGCAGTCTGTTGGGTGTAATTTTTTATGTTTGTATTTGTACTGTTTGATAAGAAAATGTTTGCAGTGCTGGCCCACTTGCTTGCGTGGTGGGGCTGGATTATTCCTTATATCCACTGTATGTTCCCAGTGCTGAAGTTTGTTGTCGGTGGAAAAAGTATGAAGGGGATTGTTTTGTTATACGGGATACTGACTGCTTATAATGTGTTTGTATCGCTATTGGTGGGGGAGGGCCGGTACCTGTTTGCTGCCTGGGCTTTTGTTAGGGGTCTCATCCCCTCTATGGGTGAGCCAGGGGAAGGGATCCTCTCGGCTTTGGGGAGTTTCAATTATCCTTGGAGCCTGCAGGCCAGTGTGATTGTGGCACAATGCTTTCTGGGTGTCTGCCAGATCTTGTTTTGGCCATGCAGCACTTCTCTAACAGTAGCAGTGCCCGAAAACCTGCCCCGAGGCCAGATAATAGTGAGTGGCAAGGGGTGTGGGAAAAGATGGGCAAAGGCCTGAATCAGTGGGCACCTCCAATGCTTTGGAATTTCACTCCCAAACAAATGCAGAGCCCTGATAAGCTGATGGAGTGCTTGAAAAGGGTGTGTTACCAAGCTGGCAAAACCCAGGAGACACAAATCGCTGCAATGTGTTGGGGACTTGCCCATGCCTACCGTGTCCTCTTTAATACCACCCACTGCACTCAAGGGGGAGAAAAGGGCTGCAGGATCTGATTATGAACTTACTTGTACAGCAGCTGGGCCAGGGAAACAGGCAGAACTAGTATCAGTCGCATCCACCAGCACAGTGACTGAGCCAGAGAGCCAGCCAGTGCCGGTATCAGTCGCCCCAATACAGAAAACAAAATATACCAGAAAGTCAGCTCGCAAAGTGGGGGATGGGGATGAGCCAGGCCCAGCACGAGAACAGAGGAAGGGCCAGAGGTGATCGTCCAATCTCTATCCCCGACTGAGCTGCGAGATATGCGGAGAGATTTCAGCAGCCTGGGAGGCAAGCAGATTTGCACCTGGCTGCTCCAATGCTGGGACAATGGAGCCAGTGCTTTTGAAATGGAGGGGAGAGAGGCCAAGCTGCTGGGATCTTTGGCCAAGGATGCTGGCATTGATAGGGAAATAGGGAAACAGACTCAAACCCTCAGCCTTTGGAGGCGACTCCTGCTCAGTGTAAGGGAGAGGTACCCCTACAAGGATGATATCCTATGTCAGCGAAGAAAATGGACCAGCGTTGAGAAAGGAATTCAGAACCTCAAGGAACTGGCTGTGTTTGATATAATCTATGGTGATCTGAATGATGAGCAGTCACCCATGGACCCAGATCAGGCCCCTTGCACACACCTGATGTGGCAAAAGTTCCTGAAGAGTGCACCAGAAGCACACTCGAAAGCACTGGCAATAGTGTCCCGGTGGACAGACACCCACACTCTAACAGTGGATGGAGTGGTTGGCAAGCTCCGGCAATATGAGGGAAATCTCCCTTCATCTCACCATTCCTGGGTCTCAGCTGTGGAGGAACTGTCTCAGAGAATCCAGAAAGTGGAAGAGCACATGTCCTACATTCCACCTGCACAGGTTGATGTCTCAGCCATTAGAAGTAAACATTTCCCCACCCAAAAGAAAGGCACCAGAAGGCACACACCACGAGGCACCCTGTGGTTTTTCCTCCATGACCATAGAGAAAACATGAGGAGGTGGGATGGACAGCCCACTGCCACCCTAGCTGCACGAGTAGAGCAGCTGAAAGGGAAGACCATCACAAAAGGGGAGTCCTCCAAGAAAACCGCAGCTCCAGTGTCCAGTCGGAAATCCCCCAGGCAGAATAGAATGGCCAACGTTATGTCTGACCCTCTTGAGGGGACCAGTAAATCATTCTTACAAGAAGTGAGTGATGATGAGCAGGATTAGAGGGGCCCTGCCTCCAGCCAGGTGGAGGAAAGGGATAATCAGATTTACTGAACAATGTGGATCTGATGGCCTGGCACATCAGACCCACAAGAATATAAGGCTTTTGTGAAGGTGCGCCATGTGGATGCCCATGTACCCAAGAGTCGGGCCGCTGATGAACATCGACACAACCAGCAGGCAGACCAAGCTCCTAAGATTAGAGTGGCTCAGGTGGACTTGGACTGGCAGCGCAAAGGTGAACTCTTCATAGCTCGGTGGGCCCATGAGACCTCAGGCCACCAAGGTAGAGATGCAACATACAGGTGGGCTCAAGATCAAGGGGTGGACCTCACTATTGACACCATTGCAGAGATCATCCACGGATGTGAGACGTGTGCTGCAATCAAACATGCCAAGCAGGTGAAGCCCCAGCGAAATGGAGAGCGATGGCTGAAATATAGATATGGAGAGGCCTGGCAGATCGACTACATCACACTGCCACAGACCCGCCACAGGAAGCGCCACGTGCTCACAATGGTGGAAGTAACCACTGGATGGCTGGAAGCTTACGCAGTGCCCCACTTCACCGCCCGGAACACCATCCTGGGCCTTGAAACCCAAGTCCTGTGGCGACACGGCACCCCAGAGAGAATTGAGTCAGACAACGGGAACCACTTCCGAAACAACCTCATAAATGCCTGGGCAGAAGAACACGGCATCGAGTGGGTCTACCATGTCCCCTACCACGCACCAGCCTCTGGGAAGATTGAGCGCTACAATGGACTGTTAAAAACCACATTGAAAGCATTGGGAGGTGGGACCTTCAAAGACTGGCACATGCATCTAGCAAAGGCCACCTGGCTAGTCAACACAAGAGGATCTGCCAGTCGAGCTGGCCCGGCTCAGTCGAAACCTCCACATGCTGTAGATGGGGATAAAGTCCCTGTGGTGTGCAAGAGGAATATATTGGGAAAAATGGTCTGGTTTAGTCCTGCGCCAGGCAAAGCTAAAGGCAAACCCATCCACAGGATTGCTTTTGCCCAAGGACCTGGGTGCACCCGGTGGGTGATGCAGGACAATGGAGAGGTCCGATGCGTACCACAGGGGGATTGATTCTGGGTGAAAACATGCTGTGAATTATGCTGTGCCTTTGTAAATTGTTATTTTGTTATTGTTAACTGCTAAATGGCAGCTGGACATGACGCAGATGGTATAGAATAAAGGGGTGGATTATGTCCTGGTTCAGCTAGGATAGGGTTAAGTTTCCCCAGCAGAGAAGGGGAAGGGATCTCCAGCCGGGTTATTCATACCATGCTGACGTCAGGTCAGGGCACGGCAGCGCGGGAACATTTTTTTTCCTTTGTGGCTTTGGTCACGGGAAGCACGGGGCTGTCTGCATCCATTGCAGTATTTCTCTGTATATCTTTTGTTTTGTTTACTGTTATTGCTGTTTATTGTTGTTACCATTGCTACTGTTGTTGTTCAGATTGTTATTTATCACACTATTGTATTAAATTTCTTCTTATTTTAACCCAGGGTTTGTGCCTCACTTCCAGCCTGACCAGCTGAGGGTGGGCGAGGGCAACAGCAACGTGGTCTCCAGTCCTGGCAGGGCCTAAACCAACACAAGAAGTTACCAACTCTCTGAATGCAGTGTGAAAAGATCTTTGCCACCTGAATGCTTTTCCATTAGAATGTGCTAGGTCTTCATGGTTGGATAACCACAGAAATAGCTTGCAATATGCAAGTATACATCTTTCCCTTCTCTATGTGCAATAGGATGCCATGCACAGTCATTTGTATGCCATGTTCTGGCCTGAACCCTACCTGGTAGGGAGATAAAGCCTTGAGAAAAGACCTTGATCACTAAAACCATTCTGATCAAGAAAGAAAAGGTGCAGCACAGGTGGTAATGAACTAACTTCATGCATCTCATGGAGAGCTTCCTGCACGGTGAATTCTTGGGAAAAAAAAAATCCTCTTCTGCCTACTGGAGCAGCATTAGTTTTCTCTGTGTAGCTGGAGTTGACAGTGCTTTTAAGAGTACTATAGAAAGCCCATGTTTCCACGGCTGAGGATTTGAAGACCAGGTTTCAATATTTTTAGGTATACAAACATAAGAAAACAAAGAAATGTTTCTATTCCTACAATCGAATTACTTTTCTGATTCTCTAGAGAGGTCCATCCAGAAACAGTATGTCCTTTCTTTCAAGGTTTGTGTTTGTTTGGATTTTTTTTTTTTTCTTAAACACTATTCTGCCCAAATGTTGGTCAAGGTTGCCAAAGTAACACAAAGACAATGAAGAATAAACCAGCAGCTTGCCATTTAGACATCTAGAACTGAAGTGGTACAAGCACTGCTGCAGAACAGAATAAGGAATCACCTAAACTACCTCCCTCTTCAATAGATGTTTGGTATTAGGCATTCACATTACTTAAGGTTTTCTTCAGGTAAACTTTATTCTAGAAGAAATTTTTGGCTCATCAGGTACTACAGTTCCCTAACAAGCCACAATCAGATATAGCCAAATCCGCAACTGTGGCATGGAGAGCTCAGAATTATATGCAAGGAGGCTGCTGTACAACTTCATCTTAGGTCTTTGTTTAGTGGAGATAGAGATCTGTGCATAATAGAAGACAATTTATGTCCTTAATATATTCACTCAATCCAAACATCAAGTCCTCGGCATTTGACATTCCGGTTAGACTGGGACTTCTAGATCTTAAAGCACTTACAATCTACAGTTTGGGACTTAAACAAATCTGCAACTTCTAGGCATTATGATGAGACCTCTGTGAAGACAGATTGTACTAGAAGTACTTATTAGTACATTTTTTCAGTTGAGGAACTCAATCCATGTTGTTTTCAAAGACTTAAAAACATATAATCCTTAGATCTGAACCACACTGATAACTCTTCTTGCCATAAGTAATGCATATGCCATTATGGGCATTCTGCCCAGCTCTAGATTTCCCACTATATGAGTGAAATATTTTGGTTTCCCTCTAAACCATTCAAAACCTAGAATTAGATTCAAAGTCTGCATTCTATGTCTACATTCAACACCCTTCTAAACCAATTTTGGTATCAGCTCTTCGAAAGTGTATTGAATGTATATTAAATGGATGACCAGCTCACTGGACTAAGTAAAGAAATAGGGCTTTTACTTAAATAAAAGCAGATCTGTTTCATTATCAGACTTCTGTATTTTGAAGTCAGTAAACACCATCTAGATTTTCAGCATACAGGTATATCTATTTGACAAACTATGACTACTGCCATTTTGAGTAGTTTTAACAAATACTAAAAAGATTAAAATGTAACAGAATTTGAAATGTCTATACTATATCGTCCCACTGTAACACCAACTGTGATCAGCACAGTGAGAAGTCATGAAACCTCACACTGCTGTAACACACACAAAGAAATCTATTTAGAAGTGTCCTGGCTGATTCTTAGTATGTAGTGAACACACAAGAAATGAGGCTTCCCATTGCAAGCATAGGCAGCTGCAGTTGAGTCCTCCTCCAAAACCAACTTTCTACCTACCACCCATCCATCATAGTTTGTACTTCTTTCTGCCATCCATTGTGTCCAATAGAAACAAAGATGATAATTTTCCCAAATTAGATCAGACTTTTGTAAAAACAAACATGCTGTACACATGAAAGAAGCACGTTAGAGACATGTAATCCAATACTGCACAATTTTGATAACTATCCTTTATGTATTTCAGCTATATAAATTGCATTTTAAAATATTTTCAACAGATTGCACATTACAGAAAAGTTGAGGTATAACACCAGGAAACTGTTTTAAAAATAGTAATATTTAAATTTGTTTCTTCCACTTCTGGTAGAAAAACTGGGAGTGGCTCTAACTGAAATATGCAACCACTATTTGAAAAGAAAATACTAGATGAGTCTTCTAAGTATTTACCTGCTTTAGAGATAAGCTTTCACATTTCTACAGTGTATCCAGACTTTATGTTAGGAGGGGCCAAATATTATTTACACAAATGCCATGCAATACGTGAACCATGTAAAAGAAGTAGAAAGCTCTTATCAGAACTATCAAAACGTAAGCTGGATCAAGATGAAGTCAAAAGAAAAGAGAAACAGCAAAGAGCACAGTAATATTAAGAGATACCCAGGAAAGCTCTCACATGTGTTTGAAAGTTTACATATTATTCCAGTTTTCACAGGGGTCAGCTTGGCTTTTTGTTTATTTTCATCTCTCTCTCTCTCTCCCCATATTTATATATTTATGTATAGATGGTAAAATACTACCAAGTGAAATTTTGTTTCAGATCGATATTCTTTGCTCATTTGTGTTTTTTCTGTAGTGCTACTGTCATATCCTAAACCATATTTCCTGTAATGTATCTCATTGTTCTACAAAATGTACATTTTTATTTAAACATTTTTCAAAGAATTCTATAGAGATATTCATTAAAAGAAGAGATTCAAGTTCAAGAGAGACCTTTTTCAAATATAGTATCCACATTGAAGAGATGAATCTGGAAGGTCTCCATGCTTCTGAAGACTGATGCATCTTCCCCACAAAACATCACTGCTCCCTAGGGCTCAAAATGTTAATGATGGACAGCAGTTATTTTTTCTTCTCTGGGCAGTTTGTATACATTAGGTGTTTTACCAGCATTTCTGCAATTCCTCTATTAAATTATTGGCAGCACACTACAAAATAATGTATATTTCTATAACCTGGGTAGCTCAATACTCTCAAAGCTCTAACTTCATAGTTTTAAGATTGAATTAAAAAAATCCCAGGACAGATCAAATCCTTCTTATCATGTTATCATTGACTTTGAGAGCTTACACACTTGACAATAGTATTTTGTCTGTGAGACCAGCAGAAACTCTTTAAAGAATACTACTGACAGCATAATTTTTTTTCCCTCTGATTTTGTTCACTGTGTTCTTATTCAATACACCTGCTAAGTGCAAAGCTCCTCCTTGACACCCCTGCAAAGGACAAATACACTCACATGCTTTTATGTCTTATGGCTAAATTTACATTTCATGCTTTGTAGAAGGAGATAATGCTGCACCAGATATCAATACCACCACCCACAGCATCAGCAAAAATGTTCCTGTGCATTCTTCATAAAAATATGCCCAGTTCAGATTTTACCATGGCAGCAATCAGTAAAACCATATTTTGCCATGGCAGCAATCAGTAACTCAAATCCAACCCACAGAATCCTGGCATTAACCAGAAATCTAGCCAAACCTAGTACAGCAATGATCGCTACTGCTCAAGAGACACTCTTGGCAAATTTCCAGGGTCCCAAGACTAGAAGTTACTCTGCTGATTTTTATTTATTTATAGAGTCAAAAATAAGTGCAGAAATCATAGAATCTGCAGTTATTTTTATTCTCCTCAGTAGGAGGATTTTGCTTTAGTAGGAGGTAAATTGCTCTCTGTTTACACTGTCTGTAATAAAAGCCTGCAGTTGAGCAGCCTTGTCCTCACACTGCAATTACAAGGAGAAGCCTTTCATGGTTTGTGCTCTAAGACTCTGCAGGCCACAGTTGGCCTTTTGGCCACAATTTGATCGCCCTTCACTTTCGTAAAACCATATATTACTCATCTTCAAATCTCCAGAAGGGTCAAAGTATGGGAAAAATTATTTAATAATCAAGTGCATGCCCAGCCCTTGCAGATAATTAATTTTTATAGATCACTATCTATAAGTCAACACACTAGGGGCTCTGATTCAGCAGAGTACTTAGGCAAATGGTGAAATATTTATTCTGAATAAACTTAAGCAGGCACTAATTGCAGGAATATAGAGAAGTGACTAGTCATGAATGGACTTAACCATCCATCTGAATACTGTAATGTATTAAGACTTTGATTTGGACAGCATTTCATATGAATTTATAGACAGTTGGAACACAGAATACAGTGACTTGCTTTTTCAGCTGAAATTGCACAGCAACTACCAAATTGTGCATGTTACCAACTTCATTAAACAGAGAAAGGTACTGCATTTCTTGCTTTGTTTTGTTTTGGGTTTTTTAAATTTTATTTTACTGTAACGCTTTAAGAGCTATTTAAAGTATAAAAACTTAAGAGTGTTTCACTGCACTCTCTATTCCACTAGAGGTCAGCCTGCAACAGAACCCCAAGCAAACACAGTAACTGCTGCACACTGGTAGCACTGACATTATTTTCTTTCTCTATTTTGTCTATTAGAAAGATTTCTTCAGAGCAATAACTTAGATCTCTCACTAAAATAGAGCAACAGGAAGATATAATGGTGCATTTCATTTATGAATGACCTATAATAAATTACTATGAAGTATTCCAGGTGCCAAATGAGAGAATGCTTTGTCTGTCCATGAACTATATTTCACATACTTTAATTTGGCTGACACATAAAACTCACCTGACATTTTGCAGGTATTTCTCTGAAAGGATATTTGGTTCTTGTTGAGCGTTAAGGTATGGAGGTGGGGTAACCTGGGTAACAGAAGGTCATTTCCGAGTAGATTGTTGTCCAAGATCAGCTCTTCCAAGTAACTGAATGTTTTCAGTCCTTCTAGTGACCTGCAAATGACAAAGGCAACAGGAAAAATGATACTCTACTAAATCAGGGAGGCCATTATGAGCTGAAATAAATATTTTAACCTTCCCTTTCAGGAGTAGGAATAGTTTTGGTTTAGGCCTGTCAGAAGAGTGAATGACAAGCATTAGTGGCAAGGGGAGTGCTGGCACTGCAACACATCCTTCACATGCTGGCAGGATGAAGGATGGGGGTCACTTAGTGAGTAGCCAGGATCCAAAACAAAAGGCTTCAGATATGGGGCCTCCAGGATGAATTTGTCAATGTCTTGTGCCTTCAGGCACCCAGCCTTGCCTGACCCTAACCTCCATTCCCAAGATAAATAACTCTGTCACAGTTCACCTTCATTCCCTGGACACAAATTTAAGTTGTCATCCATCATTTCTGCCAAGAAATATCATACCCCGCTAACAATAATAAATACAACTTCAAGTATCATTTCTTAGCAGTTACCTTACAAGCAATAATAGGAAATGGAGAAGGGATTTTTTTTTTCCTTTTTATTAACCACTTAATTTGCTTCTTGAGTCCCTGCAAACAAAATAAAATGTTGTCTACAAAATAAAATGCAGAATTACTCCAGACAGAAAAGACATTTGCTTTCTTTTGGGAACTTACTGTCCCACTGTCAAGCCATAGGTCAGACTGCAGAGAGGAGCTTTAAAAAGAAGCATTTCACAACATGGAAGTGCAGATGATGGCTTGTAAATAAACAAGATTCTAAAGGTATTAATTCTTCTGATAGCAAAGTACAGGGAATAAGCCTAAAAAGAATACTCTGATACCTTGTTAGGGCATCTATTTCAAACCTAGTTCTTATTGCTTGGACATTCCAACAGGAAAAAAAAACACCACACATTAATCAACTAAGACACATGGTATACAGAGCATACACACAGACACGCATTCACAGCTCATACACCTACCAGACACCTAAAGATATGCTGAGATTGTATGACTTGACAGCTGATCTACTGTGCCTACCAGTGGGAAGATCATCACTGTATCTCCTGGCTGTTTTATAAAATGTGATGAATAAGGGAGATGCAGTCTATACTATTTATTCAGTTTCAAATGACATTTATACCAAGGGGATTTCCTTACCCTCCCCCAGTTTTTGGCAAAGATCAAAATACAGCCAAGGCACCTGTTAGAGAGTTCTACAGACACTACTACTGGAGGAAAATACAAGTAATATTAGAAAGTACATGGCTTGCAGATTAGACAATTTAATATTTGTCTGTCCAACAAAAACAAGATACTGCTTTTATAGATACAACGTACTGACCACTTATAAATCACAGTCAGAGGGTTCAAATAACCAAAAGAAATCAAGTCTGTGACCTTTACATTGGGTACTGTACACTAAACTATTTAAGTAACATTTGCACAACACTGAAAGAGTGTATTTCAGTCCAAGGACTCTAAAGCACTCACAGTCTTGACTTGGTGTTCTGAAAGGGAAGTACAACTATTATTAATTCCATTTTGATGCCGGGCAGCCAGACCTGTAGAAAATTTGCCATGCCTACACCCCTATGGCCTATCTATATCATTACAATGCATTGGAGACTACAGTTTCTGAAACTGAAAGAACTAAAGCCTCTGCTGTAAGGATTATACTGAAACAACCACCACAGCAATAGCTGCACTTTCTGCATTTGCCTTTAACAAGCTGTTTCAGAAAAACTCGATTTGGCCTACATAAACTGTACACCGTTAAGAGCTGTGCTAGCATGCTGTATTAAGCTAGGTATTTAAACAAAGGCTGACAACAGACTTGGTTTTGCCACAGTCAAGATCAGAAGAGAGATCAGCAAACATTTCAGACAGTGCTTTCCCCCAAACACCTTTTAAAGACATAACCCAGAGAAAGCAGCAGTGAGTTTATCAAGCTGTTATGAGTTTTCGTTTCAGTTTATTTGACAAATCTAGTTTAGCAAATTCCCCTTAAATACTCTTTATTATATAAATAGTGGATTATTTCCAAACTTCACATTTCAGTGTAAGACTTTGACTTGCCAAAGGAGTTCAGAGAAGGCCACCTCCTTGTCAACACCACAGAGCCTTATGGGATGTTAATAGGTCCTTTGTGAAACAACATTGCTTGGGCTCTGGTCAGTGTCAGCATAAAAATACACATTGTTCCTGAGTTATGTTATGCAAATATAATACTCTTATCATGAGAATCAGCAAATGGTTGGCAACTGGCAAGGAGAAGAAAGCACACATCCAAAGTGCTGCAGGGGAGGCATAAAACAAAATGACAAGCCATGAAGTGGGACAAAAGGCCTTGAAACACTAGAGGGAGTTGTCTATTGAAACAGCCTTTCTTTCACAAGCCTGGACTGAACACGAGGGTACTAGTTTCATAGATAGGCAGAGAAAATTGTGCGCAAATCTCCTTACACCTGTCTGGTTTTGATAATTTTTGCCATGTAATGTTATTAGCTGCTCATTTAAAAAGGAGCCGAGTTACACAGGGGGTTGCTTATTAATTGTGGTTTTCATGTCATCAGAGCAGTGTGCACTTGGTGATTTAATCACCTAAATTCAAAGTCCATGGAGATGGGAGGGATTGCCACAGTAGAGAGAGAGGGTGTAGCTATTAACATAAATTTACATCCATATGTTATTTTGCTATTCACAGAATTCTTATTTTTTCATCTTAAACAGAAGAAAAAACTAGCACCAAAATGAAATTGGTAGGACAGTTGGTAAAGAAACAAAATAGGAAAAAATGTATTTGCTATCATTCAGTGATACTAGTTATAGAATTCAAGGCAACAATCTCTACCATCATAATATATAAGCAAATATTGCCCAGCAGTTTTACTCCACAACTGAAAAGTTTTAAGTACAATCCACACAGTAGGTTTTAGGGTACAAACTCCAGCAAGTCCCATAATTTCTATGTGCCTCAATTTCCCATCTGCCAATGGGGGATAAGAAAGGATTGACAATCGTGGACTAGTATATAGAAAGCATTTTTGAGAAACTGAGGTAGAAATAAGTACAAAAGGCTGGAATTTTTATTTTTAACGAGAGTGACATAGTAATATTAATGTACTCCAGGTATTTCCTTATGAGCCCATCATAGAAGAGGAGAGGAATGCATATGTATCCACAGCATAGCAAGAAGCACACAAACACCCTGAGCCAAGTATAAAAGAGATGGAAATCCCCCAAGAAAGTGAACCAGTCTAAAATTAAATCTGCACTGTCTTCTCATAGTTCATAGCAGAAAAAAAAAGTTTTCCTCTATTGGTATATTAAAATAAACGCACAATCTTACCACCACAATACAACCAGCACTGAAGGGGCAGTGGCAAGTACTTGTTTTCCCTGGTTTCAAAAGGCTAATAAACATCACTAAGTGCATTGCAGGTTGCTTTTTCCTGATCTAATGACATGAAAGCTGCCCATTATCTCACCCACAGGTACCATCTCAGTTACCTCATTGCAGGGCTCACACTCAGCTCCCAGAGGAGAGCAAGTGCTGCCAAGAGATTTCCATTGCAATTTCCAAAGTCACATCAAACCGACAAAACATCACAACGTATTCAGCGCCGCCTCATTCAAACAGAAAAAACTTTAAGTTTCCACTGTAATTAACCCTATCCTCGTTAAGATAATTATGATCAAGCTCCCTGTCACAGCTAATATCACAGCATCATTGCCTATGGCTCATGCTTTGCCCTCATTAGCTTACAAAAACACTGCACTAAACAGGAAACTGACTCCCTCTGCAAAAAGACTTAAGATGTTCTGTAAGCAGATAGTAAATAATCCTTTAGAATGCAAAGGTCTCAGAACTGTCATTTTATCCAAGTCCTTCAGCTAATCAGTATGATTTCTTCCAGCTTTCTTTTCCATAATTCATTCATGGTTTGTAAGAGAGTTTAATCATAAAGGAATGTCACAGAAGATATTTTTTTTCTCTATGTATATGCATGGCAATTGTCAACTACTCTATTCCACTCTGGTCCCTCTGGCCTGACGAGGATTTAGTTACAATGAAAGTAAAGAACAGCTCTTCATTGTGGTAATATTTGACAATGAAAACATGATATTTTATAAATGAAAAAAAGCAGAAGCCTCTCAAGTAATGGACAAACCTTGGTACTCTGCAGTTGTCCTTGTCCAAAAGAACAAGCTCTTCAGAAGTATATGCTGAAAAAGAAGTGTTCCTCACATTTTACCCCACCCCACCATTAATAAGACAGCTGCCTTATATCTAATGACTTTTTCCTCCTGTTTAACAGGAAAAGAGAGAGCAGTTAACAATATGTAAATGAGAGAGTTTGGCTTTAGCCTTGAAATTGATTTGCACTCTGTTGACAAGAGATAGCCATTACAGAAGTTAAACACAGAGCTGCTACAAAACAAGAGCTTTTCAAAATACCTTTTTTCTTGCCTTTTATGTTTTAACAGATTACAGGAAAGCAGAATCAACATGAGAACCCTAGTACTAGATAATTTCAGTATTTAAAGAATAGAACTGTAATTTCTATTTCTCCAGCACCTGCCAGCTAAGGAGCACAAAGCATTTTTTTAAACATTAATGAATTACTCTTCAAAAACCTGCTGAGTTTAAAATTCCATTTCGTAGTAAAGCAGAGAGAGGTTAAGTGACTAACAAAAGGTGACCTCCAGCAATTTTCTAAGAGACAAGAAGTAAAACCCAGAGCTCCTGACTTCTAGTCCTTTGACTTAACCTCACCAAAACAAAACAAAGAGCAATATATAAATGCTATATATATAAAAATACAAGACAGACACATGTATAAGTTTAGATTTTGCATAATTCCCTGGGAATGCAAAACATCACTGCAGGTTTACTTGGTTTGATTCCTGTTCAATTTTAAATTCCATTTAATCTGAAATATAGTATACAAATAAAGGGAAAAACCTAAGTAATTTCCAATTTTGTTCTGATGGTGAAAGGGGTTCAGCAAATCTTCTGTGCAAAATCCCTCAGGCTGAGGCCTCTGTCAGAATTCTATTCTCAAACCTGCTTTGGGGGGTTCTGCTCTAAACACACGTCTCACCTGTGAGTAGAGAAAAATAAATAGCCCATTTTTAAGAAACTAGAGTGGCTAGAATGTAGTTCAAATTCCGGGGGAAAAAAAAAAATCTCACTATTATAATCACAAAGTCACTGCAAATCGAAGGTTTATTTATTTCTTGCACACAGAGATGGTAATGGCAGATAAACTGCAAGTAACGCATCAAAAAATGACCTCTATACTATTCAAGCATAATAGCTTTTCTTTTCTGCAGTCCTACTCAGTGTTCATGCTCACTTTTATGCATGACAATACATCCAAAAAGAAAACAGTATGTAATGGATAGTTCTGACATGATTTCTGGACCAAAGCAGAAAAAAAAAAACCAAATTGTCCCAGTGAAAGTAAAGAACCTCCAAAATTTCTAGTGTGGGCCAACTCCCAAGTTAGACCAGACAAGCCATGAAACAGGAACCATGAAATTCAGTTCAATGAGGAACAAGCTTACCAATGTTTCCAAAACATGAAATGCTTTGATTTGAATAACATGAGAGGGAACGTTAGTATTTTGCAGGCTATCTAGAGGTAGCATTTTGCATCACTTCCAGACAATCTGTTTCCAGTTTTCTGTTGCTAGACAGAAAATATCTGGAAGCAGCTCTTTGAATAAAGCTTAAGGGAAGCTGCTGAATATGGCCAGCAAAAGAAAAAATGGAAAGAAAAGAATGAGCAGAATCATTAAATACCTGGGAAGAAAATATGTCTGTAAGAAAAGATTAGACCTGTGTTATGAACTAGATCTACAATTAGTTTCTGAGTCTTCATATAAAGGTCATACTTTACTTTCAGACATAAAATAAAATTAAAATCCAACCCTTGTTTTTCCCCTTCTCTTACACACTGAAAGCATACAAGACTACATGGGACACCTTATTGCCAAAAAATATTGGAATGAAAATATCTTGAACATCATAAACTAAAGCTATGTAAGCACACTAAAATGGTGGGGATTCATGCAAACCCAGAATCTTCATCTGTTTTTCATAGTCTTGTTCTGAATCTTACACAGCAACTTCCATTATTTAAAAAAAAGTCCGAACTACTCAATCCTTACAAGCCACCACCCACCTCCAAACCTCAAAGAAAACACAAACAAAAGTAGAGTCAATAAACAGACAAAAAGAGATGACGCCTCCTAAATTCTGTGTTTTAAATTCACCGCATTCTAAACTCTTTCTTACAAATTATAAAACAGAAATGCATAATTTCTTGAGAGAGAGATATTTTGCTAGTAAGCAGCAACTCCTCAAATGATGGAATTATCTGAAAAACAACAATGCAGATTTATGTCATCCATCTGTAGAAGCTCAGTTATTCATAACTCCTTACAGCCAGCGACAAAAGATGGGCACTTCCAGAAGGTGAATCAGACCTTCACATGAGGCTTAGTGAAGTACACACATTTGGGAGGGATAAACACAGCCTATTTGTCCAGTCTTGCAAAGAAATTAGAAGATCATTAAGGTAAAATAAACTGTTGCAGCTGTGCCCCATATAGGTGGATTATTTACCTGGTGAAGTAAACTACAAATCCCAATTACATCTTTCAGTAGCTTACAAAAACATACTAGAGTCAACCATTCAGTCGTTCAACCACCATTCTCTCCTACCAAGCCTCTAGTACAAAAATAAAATAATTTCCTGGCCTAACTACCATGAAGCAACCAGACTGATGGGTGGGGTTCAATTTCTCTTCTAATGAACTTCTTATAGTCTCAGATTTCACTGTGTGTATTTAATACAGCTCTAATCAAGAGGATATCCCATTGATACAGCGCAAGCTTTATCCTTTATGTTAGGCACCTTTTTGCTTAAGTTTTTATATTACATTTTAGGAATAAACATGCCAAGATTTTATATGATACTACTGTTACAATTTTGTATAAATTTAAATAAAATTACAATCAGTGTAATACTATAGCCTGTGGCAAGACAGTTTTCACATAAACCATATAAAATATTTTAAAATAATACCAAATGGATTTGAAAATGAGCTCTTAGTCATCTAGTGATCAAACAAGTATCATATGACAAAACACAGTTTGCAAAACACAGCTAAAAATTATCAAGCAGAGAGCAAGTGACTGTAATGCATTGATATTTTATCAAAGGGCATCCTGGAAAAACCACCACTAGGAAGTCCCTTCAGTTCAGTGGATGCATCGCTTCAGTGATATTCCCAAGTACAGACTTAAGCATCTTTCTGCTAAAATTTCTTGAAAGTATTCAATGAAGAATAACAAAGTTAGAGGAGTTGAGAAACTTGATGTGAGCATGTCTTGCTTAATTTGTCTTTTTTCCCAATCTTAAAACAGAATTCAGTCCAAATAAAACAAATGGCATTAAAAAATAAACACTGCCAGTTCCCAAACTTGAAAGAATTCAAGGAAGTATTAGTGATTAGAAATAGCAAAAGAACAAGCCAAGATTTACAAAATATAAACCTACCTGGTTAAAAAAAAAAAAAAAAAAAAAAAGAAGAAAAAACACCACCAAAACTAAAACCCTATAATGTATTTATTCTTAAAAGCCCCTCTCAGCTCCATGTGCCACGTTGAGAATCTATTCATAAACCCTCTAAAAAACAGTATTATAATGGAAATATGAGCAAATTCAAGTGCAAAGACAGTGCCATAATGAGAGCTTTACTGTATCTTGGATCAATCTGTCACTCTGCAATTCAGATAGTAACCTGACCCCTCCCCTTTTTGCACAGAGAAGTGGGGAGTAACAAGCCTGTAGAGTGAGTAGAGTAAAGCCTATTCCAACTACTAGAGTTCAGTGAGAAGGGGGAAAAGTAATTTTTCTCCCATCTTCCACAACAACCAAGGCTGAGGATTGACAAGCAAATTGACGCACTGCTCAGAGGGCAAAAGATAAATGTTTGATGAATTGGCCATTGCTGGAGGAGTGATGGGCTTCATATGTGCATAATGGACTAGCTGCCGTTCAATTCAGATTGCCTGCCAAGATAAGAAACCATAATGAATGGACCAAGCACAGCCTGTGCCATAAGAAAGTATAATCTGACTAGTTTTAATAAACTTAATAAAAAAGATGAAGCAGAGAGAGGCAAGGGGACTGGCCTTTGTGACCAGCTATAAGAGGTGAGAACGACTAATAGACTGCTCAAGCATGATAGCAGAGAATTGTTAATGGACATAACACCAAACCCCTTGATGTTAAAGAATATCTTTAGAACAACTTAAAATCATAGGTATATACATATGCACATACCACAGACACTGTAGTACTTGTTACACAGCATATAACTGGCATTTATTTATTATATACATCAATTCCTTCTGCTACCTATCCTGGTTTGTCTCCTTAACTTCCTTTATCCCCTCCTCATCCTATCTTCATCTGTACCCAGATCCACACAACACACCAATAGTTTTATCAACTCCTCAGTAACAAAATAAGCCTCTAATTGAAACCCAACAGAATTCAGGCTCAATTTTCAACAGAAAGGTTTTGGCAGCATAACTATATTGCTAACTTTCATCCCCAGTGCAAAAACATCTTTTACCATCAGGACTGTTCACACTTGGTGTAATTTCATTTGCTTTTGCAAGCTGTTTCCACTAAATATGAGAAATTTGCCAGTACAGTTATAGCAAAAAAAAACCCAAAACCTTTCTGGCACAGACAAGACTAAAATGCCAACAGCAGTCCTTCCAGTCCGGGATTTGCTATGTTGGATGCTGTTCCCCATCTGTACCCATAACCTCTAAATTCTGACCTCTTGCAGCAGCAACCAGCACTAAGAAATGACATTAAAAACAAAACTAAACTCTTGCAGTATTTTACTGTACATGGGTACATAGCAGCGTAAAGTCTGGTAATCGCCACCGTTTTCATGGTAAGTAGCATATACACACAGCCATTTCTTCTCTTCCTTTCTCATTATTTAGCCACATGAGTAACAGTCGTTCACTTTTTGAAGCTTACCAGACACTGAGACCTGAATCTGTGACTGAAAATGCTAAATGAGTCAACAAGAGAAAAAACAGCCCTCATTTTTAAAGCAGCAGGATTAGACCAACAATCTTTTTCTTTGTTAAGATTCAAAGGGCAAGTGTGTGCATATAACACACAGTACTTGCCCAGGCAGAACTGTGTTTCCCTTTAGGTAGGGAAAAAAAATAAATAAAGGAAGAAGGGGATTGCAGAAAGATCCTCTTGACTGAAGGCAGCTAAAAACCACATTATTCAAAATAACATCATTGTTATGCATGGGTTTGTTTTTTTTTTTCCTTTTTTCCTTTGATGATGAAAAATAAATAAGGAAACATAAAATAGTCTACTTCAGTAAGTATTCAGATTACCACCCCCTTGATGTCAGTTATGTAGCCTGTGTCATATTTTAAACAGAAATTATTATATGTAAGACGGATGTCTAGTTTTCAGTATAAATTTTATCTAACTGCAAAAGGAAAGTAACTCATTATCAAGCAGCTCAGTAAGGCTCCCACTACGGAAGGAAATAAAGTTTTACGACAAGAGGGTCTCTCCTCTCTCTCTCTCCCTATGAGTGAGAAAGTGAGTGCAAGAATAAGACAGAAAGGGAAGGCTCAGGAGTGCTGGGTGAATTATAGACTGCCTCTCAAGATTCACAGCTCTTCGTGGTAGGAGGTTAATATTCTCACATGTCATTAGGTCTGCTGGCTCTACTGATGGCTCATTGAATCAGGCAGCAAATTATTTCCTCATGCTGCAGAGGACACCACACTTCAAAGGGAAGGAGCCAGGGTCAAGACGGCTCTCCAGTTCGATTAATGAGTTGGGATCAGCAGAGGTTGCCTGTAGGTAAGAATGTGACTGAAGCTTTTGACAAAGCTGACTTTTTGAACAGGACTTGACCCAGGCCCTTTACTCCCCTCCCCACCAAATTTTATTTCCAACATTTGCCTCTGACTGACCTGCTCAGGCCTGTTGGGATAGTTTTGACCTCCTCAGTCTTTGTTACCAGACACAGGAGCTGTCTGCCTGTATTTGATGTGTCTCTCCCTAAAGGACACATCAGCTTATCCAGGCTCATCAGAATACTTTAGAACTGCACAGCAAAATAAGATAGAGTAGATTAATTTCAAATTTTTAATTTTCTCATTAAATTTGTTGAGAAAGGGGAAGAAGGAGAAGACTAAAAGATATTTCAGCTTTCAGTAATATCAAGAAAGGTTTCTAAATGCTGTTAAATGCAGATAAGAACACAAAGGTTATTAGAAGCATACAACCTACATATTAAATGATGGAAAAGCAGAAAATATATATTCCTACTTACATGGATTTGTTGACTAAGAATGTTCCTAGCAAATAATGCATTATATAGAATATTCCTCTAAAAACTTTTTATTTCTATTGCCATGGTAGCAGGAGATTGGAGACAACTAAAACTTAACAGCCACTGCATTCACATCTTTCTAAATGCTCAATGGTATCCTCAGTTTAATGTACCTGAAATATCTTAGTGTATTTAAATAGATTTAATAAAGTAATGAAGTGAGATTTATTGCATTAATGTTTTTTGATAAGATTTATTTAAACCTCACACTTTCTCAAACAAATACGAGTAACATGTAAGCCAATGCTGGTAAGCTTCCAAAAATCACATAGCATCAGATTACTGAAATGAGGCTTTTGTCAATTACACCAGCAGAATTGTTCACACAAGCTTCCAAATTTATTATATATTTTAAAATTTTGTTCAATAATATTTTACACCCTTATGTTTCCAGAACAAAGATCTAGGTTGTCCTTCAATACTTACTTTCATCACAGTGCAACTTTTAATATCTTCTTTCTAAACATTTGGCTCATCAGCATCCTTAATGCTCAAGCACTTGTTGCATACTAGTATACTAAAAAAAAAAAAAACCAAGCTTTACAGATTTAAGCTTTATGTTAGCACAGGTATCAGAATCAGAAAGCTACACATCTTGTTTTGAAATCAGAATGGTTTTATTCATAAATGTACTGAGCAAACAACAGTTCTTATAGATCTTAAAATAAAAACTGGTACATTAGTGCCTTAAGAAGATCAGATCACTTAGGTGCCTTAACAATTTAGGAAATTTAACTTTTGGTGTATATTTTAAAATCTTTAAATGATCTCCAAGTGTAAGGTAAATTTTCATCTTTACTCTTCAGTGTTTCTTTCTGCACCCAAACCATTATTTGTAACAGATTTCCTTAATGCAACTAGCATCTAAGCCCCAAAAGCAAGTAAACAGATGATTAGGTCTATAAAACTTAGGATAAAGCATACAAGGTCTATACACAACAGAGCCAAATAAGAGTAACTAGAATCCTTTCATGGAAACTACTTAACTGCTAACCAGCACATCTTCCACATGGATGTGCTTTACTCTAAAATGCAAGTATACACAATCAAGAGACAGCTTTTTCTTTTATTTATGTTTGCACAATCTCCAGAGAATTGTGCAAGTGGAAGCTTGCAACACCAGAAAAGTTGTAAGAGGGAAAACACTTTTTCATGGGCTTGTTTAAACAAAGTAACTGTGTTGCCAGGTCTGTCATCAGTGTTAACATTATATCCTGTTTCACCTTTTTCTAGAAAGCTAACATCATACCAGAAATAGTTTGTGAAATGTATGTATGTATCTTGTATAATACTTAGCAGGAAGGTATGAATCCCATACAGAAGGATAAATCCAGCTGGAGTGGGATGCAACTGGCCAGTTTGACACTTCCAGGAAGAAAGAGGAAACAGTTGTTTTCAGGGCAAGGGGGAACCACTGCTGATACAAAAGAGAATCACCAACAGTTTCCAAGCATCATCACCAAAGTTTCTGGTTTCTGGCAGAACCAGATTAGAACTGATAGCAGAACTGAGAAGATGCACTGCTGAGACACCTGGACCCACAGCGATGCCGTGCTGGAATTCCAGGAATCCTAGGGAAGATGGATTCAGCAAGTGGAAAGCTGACCTGCTAAGTATATGCAAAGACCAAGTTTTGTATTTGTCCTTGTTTCCATTGCTAAAACTAAAAGCTTTCAGTTAAGTCTTACTAAATAGAACTTTGTTTTGCTTTCAGGCATATCTGGTGTTTGAGGAGAAGGTAGGACCAATTACCATGGTACAGTGTTTCTAGAGAGGTAACAAATCTAAACAAAGACAAAAAGAACAAGTCCTGTACCTAACTCAAGATGAATTAGAAGGACCAGCTGCAATGAGTACTGTTTTATACCAACTTGGATATAGTCCATCTGGGGAACTGTCAGGGAAGTTATGGAGTTTGGTACGGAACTTATAAACTACCCTTGCAAAGAGCAGAAAGCAAGAAAACACCCCATGACTTTTGGGAGTTGTTACCACACACGGTACTCAGTCAAACACTGTTGCATGATAATTGCTCAGGACTATGTTTGTACAACTTCTTTGTGTTACTGGGCCTTATGGTAGTTCTGCAAAGACTTATATGTGTGGGTTCGAATTCAGAGATAAGCATGTGCTTATATCTTTTTGATTTTTGATAATGCTTTAATATAATCTGTTAATTAAACATGTTTACTCAAATTGAGGGCTTTAACATTTCAATTTAACTCTTGCAACATGCATTAAAATTGTTTACATAAGTAAACAATAAACATATGGTCAAAACAAGGTTATTAGTTTAAATTTCATTTTGGGTTTTATTATAGTTATTTTTCCCATTGCTCATCTCATACAAAATAAGGAGTAATCTTAGCACATTACCTCAGCAATGGAAGCATACAGTATTTAATAGGAAAAGCATTCGGTCAAAACAAGAGCCTAGAATTCACAGCCTCTAAAATTACAAAGATTATTACTCCTTGAATGTGAGCAAATAAAATTTCCTAGAAATGTACATGGTAGACAACAAATACATTTCTTCCAATTCATACATAATTTAAAAAAAAATAAAAAATGCACACACAAAAAATGCTGGATAGTGTCTTCCTGTCAGTGTCCTCCATTTCTACACAGCAAAAGATTTAAAATTGAACCATACAAAACATTGTCAGGGAAAGGTAGGAGGTAACAGTCTTACAGTCCAAGAGGACGGGCTAAAGAATCTAAGGCAGGCTTTTTTGTGTTCAGGTGTTTTTTTTTTCTCTTCAATCCCTAAAATTAGAAAAATTGTCTAAAATTTGTTCAGAAAAGTACAGTCCAGCATAAATCCCAACTTCAAAAGACACAACTGTGGATTTGATGGGCTAGGGATGAGGAAGAAGATGATAATGAACAATTACCAAAACACAGATTGTATCAATACACTCAGTTTGTTACTGAGCCTGCACATATTAAAATGCTCTTCACACCAAACAGGTGTGAATACAAAAAGTCCTAGGATCAGAATACAAAAAGTCCTAGGATCACACTACAGTAAAGGGACCACCCTAACATCTCCTGGAATAACAGGTAACCCTGTAGCACCTTGGATACTTCTGAGCAGCTTCACAGGTACAGTCACTCACCATCAGCCTATCTTCAGCCTAAGCCATATGCTCACTCTTTTGTCTGTAAAGGAATTTGATAACAATTAGATTTCTGAGGGGCATGTAACCTTCCCAAGCCACAAAAATAAAGATATAATTTCCCTCACACATGATCATGTGAACCTGCCCAGGGTGTTTTGAAATAAACCAGAGAAGTATCACAGCAAGCATGCCTATGAACTATTCCTTGATGCAATTAACCAGTTTGTTTAAAACATTAAAAAAAACCCAACCCAACCCCCCTCCTAAAAAAAACCTTAAACAAACAAACAAATAAAAGAAGGCTCACTCATGGCATTACCAGATTTCCAAGTGCTGCCACAGTGGCCACCAGTTGCCAAACCCTCCCCATTTCCAAAGACCACATCAAAGCACCTTTGCTACCTCATGGCCTTCTATAGTGCAACTTCAGCCACTTAGGAAAAAAATGGCTATATAAAGGCTTGGACTTAAAACATTAAAAGAAATAAATTGACAGGGTTTTGTCTGGAAACCTTGTCTTGTCCTTACTGAAGGCTAAAATAAACTTAATTTTTGTCAAAATTAAAGCAAAAATTAAATCATCTTATTATGTAATTGGAACTAGGCCTCAGGCACTAGCAGTAAAGAAGGGATTAAGACCTCCACCACCTGGGTTGTCATTCTCATGGGCCCCATTACCACCCCCTTATTCGTTTTTATAGCCAACAGATTAAAATGCGAGCGCCGCAATCTTTGATCTTTCACTTGCTGACACAAATCCTTTCAAGCCTCCAACGTTTTCTGCTGAGGTAATTAGTACTAATTAAAAGGTTTCCAACAGCCTTTGCTCTACTTTTCCCTCCAAAGAAATTGCTTTTACAAGTGCCTTCCATCTTTGAAATGTATGCATCGTTCACTTTCTTCTTTATCTGACTCCCAGAGATCAAGTAGATTAGTGACTCCATTATTCCCCAAGACAATGCGAAACAACAGGTTTTTACTATCTCCCTGACCTGTTGAGGTGTAGGGTTTATATTCAGAAACAAGTGCCTCTGCTTGTATTAAAAGACAGTCCAATTATGCACTAACAGACACAATATGGGGCTTCTATATTAAAGAATGGACATCATTTAAAGATGTAGTGTTTTCTCAGAAGAGAGAGGCAACCATTCACTAATCAAACTGACAAGTTGTAGAACTAATAACAACTCTTGCGTTGTTTTCTCTTCTTTTTGTGTGTTTGTGTATCAGGCAAGATACAAACAATTTCTTTTTCTTCCCCCCTTCTCCCACCCCTTCCTCTCCTTTCCCCTTCCTTCCCAAATTTTAATGATTAATTCGCATTTGCTACTAAAAAAAAAAAAGTTGAGGAAGTACCACCTTGAAAGATTTTGAAAGCACAGAAAGTCCTGTCTGAAGTGTTTGTTACTATAATTAAATAACATGTCCTGCTACAGGCAAACTGATGGCTGGAAAAATAATTACTGAGATGAAAACACTGGTTTATAGTATTTCTGAAGTACTAATGAAGGTCCAAGATTAAAGAAATTAAAAGCTGCAGCAAAAAGGAACAATACTTTGCATTGAGAAAGGGCTGTGTTTTGAATTTACAGGATTTCAAATGATCATTCAATCGACATGGGCACTATATGGATCATTTTTCTTTATGAAAACCTGGAAGCTTTATGCCTGCTGTGATAAAAATAAATTACACTTCATGCAGCAAAAGTGCTATTCAAAAAAGAGGACAGTTCTCAGGCTCTTAAAGTTCTCACTTCCTATTGAAAATGACAGCAGCTTTCTCTCATGCTGTAGTATCTCTGGCACAATAGATCAGAAATCATACACAGAGCCACAAGAGGCCATCTAACTTATCATTACACACACAGGGGTCTATTCTCTCGTCATGCAAGTACAAGGCTTCTGCTGGCACTAATGGGAGCTGCACGTGCATATCAAGGACAGAAACAAACCAGCAGTGTATCAACTTTACTAACCTGAACTAAGTTAGAAAAGTTTTTAAATAGCTGGAAAGTCAATAAATTGTCTCCTAATTGTGCCAACTCTTCTACTTTACTTTCACAACTATTCTACTACGGTAGTAATTTCTTTTTGTGTAACTTTCCTCAAGAGGATCTAAAAGCACTACAATCTCATCAATTCAGCTATATTATGCCCCTGTGAAGTAAGTTTTATCTGAAATATCTTGTCCAAGGTCATATGGAAATTATATGGCAGGGCCAGGAATTGCACTTTCTGTACCCTAGTAGTTCCTTTTTTTAACCAGCAGGCCATACTCCTCCTCTATGCATGCACAATAACCAACAGTCCTAGAGCAGGAGATTGGATTAGTCTTTCAGCCATGAAAATGCTGAAGAAAGGTTCTTCACAAACACAAGTCTTTCAGATAATTTGTTATAGATTCAAAATGCTAAATGAAGAAAGCAAAATCAAAACAACAGTCTGTGAATCACCTAGTGTAACTGTTCTAGTCTCCTCACCTCCTCAGTGCATGGTCAACATTGACTGAAAATGTCAGCCAATCCCTGCAAACCCAACATGAGTTAAGAGAATACCATACTTCAGCTCTTAGCACACACAAGAAAAACAGATCATGTGGAACCCTCAGTAAAACCTAGGCAGCTATTTAAGCCATGCAAAAAACATATTCACACTGTCTATTCCATCAGAGTAGCCTTTAGAAACAGCATAGCTATTTCTACAGTCAATGTAATGTATCTTGGGTACAAGTTTTCATGTTTACCAAATGTTAAATACTTCAATTCCAATTTAACTCAGAATTCCAAATTCTGAAATTTATAAGAAATTGGAATTCGGGCCATAGCGTGGAGGAAAACAGAATCTAATGAAAAAGGTATGTATCTTCCCATATCATTTTACATCTTTAAAGAGAAGGTGATATTAATGTAATCTGCTAGAAGCAACCTACCATATTCCCACCTATTATTAAAATAGCCTGTGACTTTAAGGCAAAATCAACATTAACACCACACTCTCTGAAGAGTCTTTGGGCCTTTCACCTTATGAAATCAGAACTCTGTGAGGAAAGAGATTTTAATAAAAATCAAACACAAACAAAAAAAGTAGCTGCACAGAAGAGTACTATATGGAAAGGGGGTGCCTGAGATGTAAAATCTATAGCAAATGTCTTTCACTTTAACAGAGCCACTTGCATGGACAAAGCTGAAGTATCACCCCAGTGTGCAAAATAATTAGATTGGCTTCAAAATTATAAGCTCTCAATTTATTATGTCACTTCTTTCATTTGAGCTTTTCTTGTTTATTCTTTGTTTTGCATGTAGAAACTGCTTTCATGTTCAGAGATACCTTCTTTTCAATTAACATCCTAAAATGTCTCAAGAACAAAATTAGAGATGAAGCTTCAGGGAAAAGAAAATCCATAACCATGAAGCTCACAATAAAATGACATTCTGGTAGCATAGTAGGCAAAGTTAGCATACATATAGCAAAAGAAGGAAAACAAGTGTTGTGAGAGACTGTTCAAATGAAGCTGTATCAATATTTACTAAGGATATTAAAAAATAAAATAGGCTTCTTAGTGAGCAAAACTTGCTTGCCTACCTGAAAAGCTTTTTGGATACCTTGGAATCTAAACCGATCCCCAGTTATCAGAACAGCAGAGAAAAGGGACAAAGAAAGTCCCTATCTTCCCTAGGTACTCAGTTGTGCCTCTTCCCAGACTGCAAACAGTTGCTGTGGCCTTAAGGTTTCATTATTCATCTGCTATGGGATGCAAGGACCTGGAGCAGCTGGCCTTTTAACATATAGGAAGAAGGGAGGAAAAGCCCTCCCAGGAAAAGGATATCAGACCAGGTTTTGGTACTCATATAAACGCTTTAGTATTTATTGAAGCGGGGAGGTGAGGGGGGAATATGTTGTATATACATGCCATGCTTTTTCCTTCTTCTTGCCCAACTCCAAAAGGTAAAAAGTACATTAATAAACTTCCAGTCTGCCCTGCCACCTCAGTACAGTGTGCATGTGATGAAAAAACAGTAAAGAAACATTTCAATTTGAAGTTTCCAATAGGTAATTATAAACAAGAAGAAAAGAAAAATATTTTTGAAATTATGAAAAATACCTTGACAGTGACTCCTTTAGACTCAGATTTAGCCCTTGAAAGATATTCTGCCAAAGGGTGCATTTTGACAGGGAAAAGATGAAGAGTGCAGAGAAGAGGCAGCAGTCTGTCATAATTGATGACACTGCAATGCAAGCTGAAGTCAAGACTGAATATTTACAAAACTCATTCAGGGTGAGATTTTTAAAAGGGAAAAAAAAATATCCAACAAGCAGACACTGATGGACTAAACATTTTGAAAACATAGTGGGACTACAACAGGCAAGATTAATGCAATACAGTCAATATAACCATGTCACACTTACAAAATAATTCAAGGGTCTTTTTCATAATTCAGTATGGTATGAGTTTCAATATAAAATGAAAAGGCTGGAAGAAATAATATTTTTTCTGTAGGAATCTGTAAAGCTTTGTTTGGATATATGTTAACTCATTTTACAATGACACAGCTGAGCTGGGTGCCTCTGGCCATAACAAGACTCCAGTGCTAGACATTTTCACCCCAAATTATTAGTTTAAACCAAGCTCAGAACACCAATTTGCAGTATTACAATGTCATAATAATTAAGTCAATCTGAATCTAGACTACCACATTCTTATATTCCTATTCTTTGCTTTTACTGTTTGACCTTACCTCCTCCTCCCTTCAGCTACACACTGACTCTTGTGCAATCCCATGGTTAAGCAGTTCTGGGATATGATCCAGTTAAAAATGTGCTGGAAAGGGAAGGAAGGAAGCAGAATTGCAGCAAGCTAAACTGCTAAACTTGAAGACTCTTTGGTGGACAAAGTGAACATATTTTTTTGGTCTTGGTCCAGCTGACAATGAGGAGGTTCATTTCAAGCAAATCTGGCAGTTTGCCATCAGATTCAAAGCAGAAGATAGGTTCAAAATCAGATTGGAGACTTGTCTTGGTTTCAGCTGTGACAGAGTTAATTTTCTTCCTAGTAGCTGGTACAGTGTTGTATTTTGGTTGTAGTATGACAATAATGTTGATAACACACTGATGTTTTAGTTGTTGCTACGTAGTGCTTATCTGAAGTCAAGGATTTTTCGGTTTCCCATGCTCTGCCAGTGAAGAGGTGTACAAGGAGCTGGGAGAGAGCATGGCCAGGAGAGCTGACCCAAACTAGCCAAAGGGATATTTCATACCATAGGACGTCATGCTCAGCATATAAACTAAGGGAAGTTTAGGTGCCAATTGCTGTTTGGGGACTGGCTGGGCATCAGTCAGTGAGTGGTGAGCAATTGCATAGTGCATCACTTGTCTTTTTTGGTTTTATTTCTCCCTCTTTTCATTATCTTCTTTTAAATTACTACTATTATCATTTTATTTTAATTATTAAACTGTTCTTATCTTAACCCACAAGTTTTACTTTTTTTTTCCTTTCCGATTCTCCTCCCTATCCCACCGGTGGAGGGGAGGAGTGAGCGAGCAGCGGTGTGTTGCTTAGTTGTTCATCAGGGTTATATCACAAGACTAAACTTGCCCAATTATTAGCAGTGTCCAAAGCCAGGGCAGAGGTACATCAGTAAAGCAAGGCAATTCTGTTCCCTGTTCCACAGAGATCCAGGAGCTCATCTTCAAGAGTTGTCAGTCTGGCACTTTCCCCAATACTGAATTCACACTTCAATTTAACAAATATGACTAATCCTACTCCCAAAGAAAGCGTGATATATCTGTCTCGCTACTAGCAATATAAGTTGGGCACAGATGTATGCGAGGTAACAAGCCATCTCAATGTGAATTGATCTAGCACTTATAAAATGGGTAGGAATTACAATGGCTACAAGAACAGACAAGGTTTGGACTAGTATTACACAGGCATCAAAAATTATGTCATAAAGTATATTTACTGTATCGAGACACTTAAAAATTCACAATTCAGGAATGCAGCTAGTCTCCATATTTACCATGTGTTCTGACTACAGGGCAAATCTGTAGTCCCATATATTTTTATACAACGAACAAAACCTATTTAAATAAACAAATAAATAAAAATCTCTTTAACCTATTTCTCCTATCACTAACAAACCTTCCTCCAAAATCCAACTTCCCATGTCACAAAACTGTAGAATCTCTCATTTCCACAAATGTTAGGTCTAAACTGCCTGTGAAAAAACCCCACTCTGCATATTATTCATATTCATTATTTGCAAAAAGAAAAGGTGGTTACAAATCTGTAAAAATAAAGCATAGAAGTGAACATGAAATATGTGCTTTTTAGCCCTGAGAGCTGTACGTTTTTTTGGCAAGGCTGCTCACAAGAAAGCCCAGTCACCCAGATTTTAACACCCTTTGTATTTCGAATTCTCCCCTTAATCCAGACTGCTCTAAAACACTTATAATTTTTAAGCAAACAGAGACCTGGCAAAACATTCATCCAGGACATCCCATTGCTTAGATGCGCTACAGCACACCTCCAAAAAGTGTCCCTGCAGTTGACCCTGCATTATAGCTGCCGTTTCACTAAAAATAATCCTAAATTGAAATATTGCTTCTTTACCTGACAAGGAAAGCATAGTACCCTGCAAAGAGATGTTACATTTTCAGGCTTTCCAAACACTTCTAAATGAAGAGAAGAAATTAGCCTTATGCTGCAAGATTATATTCCAAGTTTGGCAGGAAGAACAATGTGAATAAATTAAAACTTTTTTGACTACTAAAAGGGATGAGAATAGCCTGGATTAAAGTAGCTAGGAAGGTAAAAGGAATGAAAAGGTATGTGTTGGTATTTTTTCAGTACTATAGCTTCTTTGCACCAATATTTTAATGGTCAGACTGTCTAATGAACTGTGTGGAGCTGGAGTTATTTTCCTACTGATGTTTGTATCCCAGATTTACTGTTCAAAATAACAATTTCACACATATCCAAGATTTCATGTGTATTATTTAAAAGGAATAAAAAGGAAGTGAAATTTAAATTATTGATACATACTGGTAGTCTTAAACATGACAGATGACATGTGGGGTTTTTTTAGAATATTCCAGTTAATGACAGGCATTTTTAATTTAAAGAATGAGCACAAACAAAACTAATAAGAATATACAGAAATGCCAAATCCATAAAATAAATGCCACAAGCTAGTACTAAGATACATACACATTCTGTAATAAGACTCTTTGCATACTCTTTTCATGTAAACTCGTTATGACACATATAAGAAGATATTGCAAAAGCAAAATATTCATTTAAAAATGTTGCAATAACTGTACCTGAGCTTGAAAAAGTAGCTAATAAGATCTTCAGTCCATAAACAGAATTACACTCAGGATGAAACCAGTATGATTGCATGAGAGGTTTGCTTTTAGGTACATGCACTACCCATAAACCTACTCTACATCCTAAGTAATGGGCATTCTGTAACACTTCAGCTATTTGAATTTTACTGTCAATTACTATCTATTCTAAAAGAATTTTCTTTAATCCACTATTCTTGATCAAGATGATTTTTCAGAATTCTAACATCTTAGTATTGCCCTGTGCTGGCCACCTTAGATAGGAAAGTGCTGGGTGTATTTCCAGATGCAGTTTATTTGGATTTCAGAACTAAATCAAAATAGTATTCACGGTGCCACACACATCTTAGACTCTGCTTATTAGTTGCAGGTGTATAATCTCCTTTGTGAATCACCAAGAGGAGCCAGCACTGCCTAGCAGATTGCAGAAGAAATACTCATGGATTATACTTTCATATTATCCTTGAGGAGATTAGAAGAATAGTAGTAACAAATATTTATTCAGTGTTTTAAGACTGCTTCAAATGATCTGGTGCAACAGACATTTTCTTCTGAAAAATAAAAAACAATGAGATAATGCTTTTCAAGGTCAATTGGAGCAAGGGTGCATCAGGAGGAAAAAAAAAAAAAAAAGGTTTAAACCACAGCAGATTTAACAGTTTAACCAATAAAGCTACTCTAGCTTTCAGTCAATGGGAAACAAAACCATGATTTCAAACTATTTTATTCAATCTACAGGCAAGATTACTATGTGATAAAGCTTTTTCCTTCTTTTCTTTACTAAAGCAGCAAGAATTTCTCCTATTTTTAAGGATTTCTTACTTTTTTTAAGGATTTCTTTTCAGGACTACAGCCACAAGGACACAGACATTCTTTGAAGTTTGTAGGTTTATGTTCTTGTGTTTATTACAACAGGGCTCAAATACTTCTGTGTATGCTCACTGGAAATCTGAAAATGCAAGTAATTTTAATATTACATTTACTAAAACTTATTTTCAAATCTACATTAAGCCCCTCAAAGTATCTAAACAGCACTCTTTTTTTGCCTTCCTTAAATGATGCCATTTGCTAACATAAGCAGAACAAAGGTTGATGACTCAAAATACAATAAATTATTACATTCTGATTCTTTATGATCACTGAGGGTTTTCCTTAATAATCTGAACAGTACCTATATGGAATTTAAATAATCACATTCATTTAGTTTCTTTCTTCTCTTAACCTGTCTTCTCACCCTCTCCAGATACACAATGATTTGCTGAAGTCTATAAATTCTTTAAAATAATATTTCAGGTTTTAACAGCAATTAAAATATTCAATATCAATGTACAAGGGGACTGCACAAAGCGATTCCATAGTAAATTAGTCAAAAAATTGCCATAATTGTTATGCCAGAAGATGTCCTCTATGTTTTGTCTTGGGAGAAAAAAATCCTTCTGTCTAAATGCCATTATGTGTCATCCTATCTGAGCCTCCTGCCTAGCGGGGACATTGAAGTTGTACAGCAGGAGCCGCTTCTCAGGCTTTAAGAACTACAGTAAATCTTCAAACAATTTATCCAAACAAAGGCCAGTGTGTGGAGAGAAAAATACACGGGAAGCAGATGAATAAGCAACATCAATTATGGGGGGGTTGACCTTTCTGCCCCACACCATGGCACAGATTTCACACCAAATCGCAGCAGATTGAAGTTGACATGCCTGGAGTGAAAACACTGGTCCTCACAATGTTGCCACTCTACATTCACAGAGCTGTAGTAACAAGAGGAGGGAGAAAATGAAGAGAAGGGGAGGGGAGTGTGAATGAAAAATCACGCATAATGGTCCTGGGTTTATTTTACAGAGAACAAAATGGCTCAATTTGAGCACTTAGACTGTCGAAATTGGCTAGTGTGAGATACGAGAGGTTCATCCAAGGGGACACTTGAATCAGGTGCCTTCAGTGATACGACCTAGGAAAAATGATGGGGAGAATAAAGGCAGTTCTTAAAAACTTGTTAATGTTGTTAAAGATCATGACATTTCACACCTCTTTTTTTTTTTAATATCTACATACATAGACATAGTATTTTTTGTGCCTAATCACAGCAGCAGAGATATACCTTCAGTCAAAACAAAAGTGACCATGCTAAAAGTATTTTTCCAGTAGAAAACATACTCTCATACATCATTATTTTGCCACACCAAAAATCCAAATCTGCCCACAGTTATTATATCTACATTTTGAAAGATTCACACCCTGCCACAGGAAAATATTGCCTTTACATCCAAGGAAAAGCCAGACTAAATAATGCGTGCTTCGAACCACCTCAATTAAAATTCAGGTTTTGGCCTTTAGAACAGTCTATTTAAAGATTTCTTTTTCTAGATTGGCCAGAGACAGATGATTATTAAATATTTATAAGTCTTTGAAAAGGATTGAGTTCTTTTGCTTTGTTTATTGTATGGAGCTCCCCCTTCTTTTCCCCCCTCCTCCTCTGAGGGATCTATGAGTGATCATTTTATTCGAATACTTCATCAGTTAGTTAGTGCAAAGATAGATCAGTCAACCCTACGCAGGCCATTTTGCATCAATAGAATCTGTTAACACTGCTGCAATAATAGCTTAAGGTTTAAAATGCAATCAGATCAACAGCTTTTGTCTCATTCCAGAGGACATTAATATACAAACTACTACTATTTCATATTGATGGTTACTAAACACCACCAGTTCTGGTTCAGTGTGAAAAGATTCAAAACAGATAAGCTTACTTTAACACTGACATTGATCCTAACCTTAGTTACTATTATTAAATAAAATCTCAACCAAATATCAATCTACCAGCAAATTTCGCTGCTTAACTGCAAAGCCTAGGTTTAAGGATTTACATTTGTGATGTCAGACCTTGGAAATGTAAACATTTGCTTATTAATCCTGATAATATGCTGAATTAAATTTTTCCGCTTGTGCACAAGTTTCACCACTGTCAACAAAGCAAGCTACCACCTTTTTCCCAGGTATCACATCTGTAACACTCCTTCCCAAACTACTCAGATCTTAGACTTCATTCTATCTGGATGAAAAAGAACTGTGAAGGAAAAGTCACAGCATAGGTAAATAAGGCACTGTGCTTTCTCAAAAGTCTATGAATAATTTCAGAATCAGACAATGTTATCTTATAGTCTGATCACAGGTTTTAGATTTTGTGCTGCTACTAGGAAAACCCATCTTTTCCTTTTAAAAGTAAGATACCTGCAAGCATCTTTCCTAAAAATACCCTCTTATTTTAAATATATCACACAGTACAACAAAAGGACTAATTGAGAGCATGTTAGCACACTTGATAACTTTACACCCAAGAACAATGCTACTGGAGAGTTAAGAAACATTTTCATAAATTTTAGTAGTCTATTGAGCTAGCAATACACATTTCATGATTTCTAAATACAGCTATACTGTATATTATTTGATTAGAAACCAAGATAGTTATCCCCTAGAACATCTCAAGAACTGTTGTTCAACCATGTGAGCATAGAAAGAAAGAATACCTTTCCACTGAGACTGACCAAAGGGGCTCCTCACAACAGGTATATCAGAGGTGATCTAGCATGCACCGTAACTAGAATTTACAGTGATGGCAGCTACAGGGTAGACAAGTTTCAAACTCTGAGTGCATAAACAAAGTTCATGTTCTGATCTCTAAACCCCTGATTTCCTTTAGATCAACACAGCTCTTGCATTTTTTTTAGGTTTATGATTTTGGTTTTGATTGTGGGGCTTTTTTTGGAGGGTAAGAATTATTTGAGGGAGGGGTTTTAATCTTATTTATGTCTGTTGTTAAAACTATATTCTCTCTTTACCTTTAAGCTTAATTAGGTAAGAGTCTGACTACGTGTTATCAGTCTTGGAAAGGAGGACTCCAGGTAATTCTGTTATTCTCTCTATTCACATGTCTACACCACTTTTGTTCCTTCCCTATCAATTCCACATATTGTGCCAGCAGGTCTGCTGGTTGGCTGATATATTCAAACCACCTGAGTTCTCTGAACTCTACCATGATGATAACCATCTCAAAACACATTGTAGCTCTCCAGCACTTGCAAGTATTGTGAACCAAGGAGCTTCAGCCTCAAATCGTAACTTATAGGCTACAGTCACCAGGTCAGCCTTTCACAATGTAAACGGGACAAGACTAATCATCAGGAAAGACAAATTAAGGCAGACACCCGAGCAAGATCAATCCCTGTTAGTCAGCCATCCAGCCAGAGGCACATTTGATGGGAGCTCTGAGGAATCTTCAGCTCTGGAAAAAGTGCTGAGTGCTCATTGGCAAAAATGAAACTCTGGGAAAACAAGAAAGGAAGACCCAAGTGTTTAATCAAACACTCAGAATTAGTTAATACTCTTGTGGAGCCTATTGCCTAAACTAACTCTCATAAAAGCATAATATTTTAAGTGTAAAGCTACTAGAATTTCTACATATGTCATACTCCTAAAAAATAGTAAGTAAAACTGGCATGCCCAACAGACTGAATTCAAAGCCAGCTCACAAGGTTCAAGTGAAAACTTTCAAAGCATGAAAGCAGCTTCCATAATCATATAACGATGTTTGAACCCTTGGTCTCTGATATTGTTCTGTATTACCTGATCAGATTAAACCGGAGTGTTAGGGGGTTAGTTTTTGTTTCATGCAGAGCTTATGCCCTTTATTTTCCATATTACACCAGGACCTTAGAAAGGACTGTGCTAAGAAAAATGAAAGGGTCCTGCACAGCCTGTCTAAACTAATCCTCTACACGAGTTCTGTGAATAAAATAGTCCCAAATAGACTATCTGAGACAGCATACCAGTATATTCACATAGGTATCAATAGATATACAGACAATATGCATACACAAGTACATGTACACATGTGCATGCATATATTATTATTTGCCTTACACAGAGAGAAGACATAGATTTGGCAAACCAGTCTCTTTTAGCTACATCTATAGTCCATTACTTTAAAAGTTACTAGTTATTTGACAGAACTAATACTTATGCAAGGCATAGTAGTAGAAACTGTCTTCATTTCTAAGATTTCACACATTCCCTAATTAATTCAAGGGGATTTACAGTTTTAGATAACATTCTTCCTTTTATCACTTGCCATCTAGCAGTTGGTATAATGTCAACACTTACATCTTTTTTTCCAACTGAAATCATTTTTAAAACATTTTTATCCTAAAATGTTCGCCTCGATTTTTGAAAAATTATCTTAAAGATAAGAGATTTCTTTCCATTTCAGTCCCACAACAACGAGAATGTCAGCACAGCTTTTTTGACAGACAAATTATTGAATCAAAGAAAGAATATGCCATTAAGCCCACAGGTTAGGAAGTGTCAGGAATGGTTTAAAGAGATATCCCATTTATCTTCAAAACATGCACGGAATGTCACTAATGTGTGTTTATCATGTATAATCAGACAAAGAAAATATCGAAATAAAGTACTCCTGCATACAATAGAAGTCTCCTTCCATCTCTCAAGATATCAGTGCTATTCAAATAGAATAATAATGATGAAACCTCCTTTCTTGAAAATGGAAATCAAGTGAAATGTAGATAGAAATGATTTTTTTGTAGTTGATGTACATTTCTAAAGTGCATTAACAGGAAATCCAGAACTTTTTAGGTCAATTATATTGTCAGTATTGTCAATGCCACTGAAATGAATACCTAAGCAGTGCATATTCTTGCTGGAACAGGGTTAGAGAAGAAATCCTGTATTCAGTTACTTGAAGAAGGGGAACTGCAGGCACACACTTAAAGGCTTGCTTTGTTCCAATCTTATTTTTATTTTTAATCAGTAAAAAGGCACCCAAGAAATATATAATTATATATGTTTTAAATTTCACAGTCTCCAATGTTTTCCTTTTTAATTTTTGTTTTCCTTATGGCATCTATTTCTTAAAGCCTATTTTTGGTAGCCAAGTGCATCACAAAACACTAAGTCATAGCTTTCATAATCAATTTTCCAAGACATGATGTGACAGGTTCACAGTTAACTAATATATAGGCTTAGTATAATAGTAGGCAAAGGTTTTTTAAACATCTGAAAGGTATTGGAAATCAAAATCGTGATGACATATTGATGGGATAGGAGGGTTTGCCAGGTGAGCTGAATAAATGCATCAGTTGTACCCTTTGGAACATGCTATTATTCTTCTGAACAAGAATTTTAAACAAAAGTGTTCCTGTAGATTTGCAAGCTACAATCCCATCAGCAGACAAAATGCACCTGCTCTTCCCCCATTTTTAATACTGTATTTGTGAACAATTCTTTTTTCCTCTGGAAAAATTTAAAGAGGTCATATAGAAGGCAAAGTGTTTTATGAGAGTGTCAAAAATAGGAGTACGTTATGTAAAACACCACAAACTGAAAAAAACCCCACCATTTGGCATCCTCCAGATACAGGAAAAAGATATCTTGCAAGAAATCAAATAAAGAAGAGGGCTCTAAAAAAACCTCATTATACCTCTTGTGCCACCCTCCTACCTTATAGATTTCAATAAACAGCTACGGCCGCTTTCTCAGTCTGTTTATCTCAGAACTCAGACACAGCTCAGTGGCTTCACCCATTGACCAGCTGTATCTGCCACAACAGGACTTGCTCTCAAGTCAGGATCTATGTGCTTTCTATTGCAGCCTTGTGATCAACAAAGTCCTGATAAAGAGCACACTCTTTAGCTGCAAAGTAGTATTTCTACTCCCCCTTGACAAACACCCAATATCCCACTTATCATCTGTCACACGATTACAGGTACACATACATGTCGCAGTCACTTACATAACTGTGAGGTACAGCATCTGCTCCATCATGTACAAATATTGCTCAAAGAACAGAAAACTCTGAAGCAAAAAGGATGTTCCCCAGAAGATAAAGAAGAGATGTAGAGGGAGAGAAAGCCTGTCCAAAAGAGTAACAATAGAAAGAGCAATCAAAACTTATGAGAATGACAGTAAAAGAACTCAGCAAGTGAGAGATAAAGACAAAGCAAAGGTGGACAAGGAAAGGAAACACAATAAAGCTCTATTAAGCTGTGTTTCATACTGTCTATTGGGGTTTAGGTCTTGAAGAAGGCACTAGCCACAGAAGTATTTTTATGCCTTGAGAAGTTATAACACTGCACTTGAGCAAGAATTTGGTAAGTAACCTCCACATGCCTTGCCTTACAATCATTATGTGTTCACCTGGGTATTCAGGCAGATTTTGGAATAGTATTCAATTTCTGTTATTTGTACTACTAGTTAAGGATTTTTAAAAAAAAAAAAAAAATTCAAGTTAACCACTTCAATCTTTTACGTGTATGCCCTCTATTTCCATCTCAGCTCAAGAAGTGAAAGGAAAAAAATAACACAAGAGAAGGAGTTATCATGTAAAAGTTTAAGGGTGTTCAGGAGGAACTTGGCAGTAATATAGAGGCTGTTTTGTTTCTCAGTACTGTATTTTAAACAGTTCTTACTTCATCCCATTTTTTTCACATATTATGTCGACAACTCTTTTGGTCAAAAGAGGTCAAATAACTCTTTTCAAGAGCTAAAAATCTACCATGTTTTCTCAAGACTTAGAAGATAGAATTATATTCCTCTTAGAACTACATTGTCCTGGTTCAGCTAGGATGGGGTTAAGTTTCTCCAGCAGTGGGGAGGGAGCTCCAGCCAGGTTAATTGATACCATGCTGACATCAGGTCCGGGTGCCAAGTGCAGGAACAGTTTCTGTGTTGCTTTAGTCCCTGACGGTGCCCGCGACGGGACCTCTGTATCTTTGTGATATATCTCTGTATATCTTTTGTCCTGTTTACTGTTACTACTGTTTATTATTGTTGTTATTGCTATTGTTGTTGTTCAGTTTATTATTTTTACACTGTTGTATCAAATTTTTTCTCATCTCAACCCCGAGGTTTGTATCTCACTCCCTGCCCCGTCCAGTCTGAGGGTGGGGGAGGGACAACAGTGGCGTGGTCTTGGGTCCTGGCAGGCCCTAAACCACCACACACATGAAAAGTAATCACATTAAAGAAAAAAAAATCCATTTATTCCTGTGCATTTCTAGCACATATGAATACTCTGCACATGCACACACATGCTAGTAATACATGGAGGCTTTGATTCTTTAAAAGCTGTAATTAATTCTTGATAGCCAGAGAATATCTGTGGGAGAATGCATGGAAAGGTTGTTTGGGTTTTTTTCCAATAACAAAAACATGCTTTTCCTGTATTCTAAATCATAGTATTTTATCTTATTCACTTGCAATATACAAAACCTATTCATTTTCTAACAACAAACCCTAAATATTTATCAATACAGCAGTCACTGTGACCATAAATATGCATCATATGGCTTGCAAGCCTAAATTAAAAACAACCAGAAAATTAGTGTCAATAGCACTGCTGTTTCTGAAATTCTGACACGTTTAGGTCAAGTTTTACCTAGGCTGATCTTTGCAAAAATAACACAATGCGTGGATTTATGCCTGACTATCTTCATAGAACCATGAATCTGTAAATACAGGTGGGGGCTCTGCCTTAATGGGACAATTCTAACAATCTGCCCCACGTGGATTGTTCAAAAAAAGATGGAAGTTTATAATTTCTTATCTTTCTGTGTTTTCTTTACCAAGAAGTCCAGTCTGACACGGTACTGTCTTTGGACATGTATACCGACATGCACAAACACAGGCCGAAACACTTGTCTAACCAAATGACTGGCAGCAAAAATTTAAAATGTTATGTGCACTAAAATCTACAATATTAACATTCTTTCTGATGTAGACCTCTCATTACTTACTATTCGCTATTTTCTCAACAGAAACTTCCTGTTATAAAAAAATGTTTCCATTGTCAGAGGACTCTGAGCTATTAAGAACTCAAGTGAGTCTCTGTATCTGAGAGCTTATAAGACTGAAAGATCTGCCTTTTAGCAAATCTTTCAAAATTAAGCACGTGATTCACAAGTCAGTTCCAACAAGATTAAACTACATTAAGTTCACAAACAAGACTTTGCTCAAACATTTCATTATGAGTTTCAAAATTTCCATTTACCTCAAAACCTGAAGATTTAAGTTTGGAATTGAAAGCAATGCTTCCCAAAGGCCACTGATTCACTCCACATTTTCCTGTGAAGAAACTGCTTGATAACTAAGCAAATCTGTGGTCCCCTGCAATATACTAAGGGACGTGATGCCTCCGATATTGTATGACAAACTCCTGCTATAGGAAGTTCCTCTGTAAATACTTAACTGCCTCCAATATTCTGAAAACAGAGAAGTAGATGAACATCCTACCCCCTGGAAAGTTGCAGGTTAAAAATAAAACACATATATATGGATGGTTTTAAAAAAATTGAATACAGTAGAAAAGTAAATAAAATATAAATCAAAAGAGCAGTATAAGACAGCACTCAACTCTTCGCCTCTTGAAAATTTAAATGAATACTCCTTGAGAGCAAACTACAAAATGCTAACCTTGAAGTGTTGAGTGGCAGAAAGAATTATGGGTTATTGTACTGTCAAAATGCCAGACAGCTGTATGTTGAGTTAGTGTGTTATTTAGACAATCAGAAACTTGGAAGCTAATGTGACATATTTTTTTCAGTGTGAAGGCTCCTGACATGCGTCATGATAATTTCTAAAGGGACAAAATGTTATATAAAAAACATAGCGCCTTTCTGAAACTGCCTAACAGGTACAACACCGTTGCAAGTAGAATTCATGTTAAATACTATAGATAAATAGAAGTGATTCAGGACATGACTAAAACTGCTATTACACTATTTTGTTCTTGTTCTATAAACTTTATTGTTTGGACCTCATATTTGGAGGTCCTTTCAAGTATAGAACCAAGATTTACCTAGCCATTTACTTTATGTCTTGTTACTTAAACAATTTTCTAATTTTACCCCCAAAAGAGTCTCTACAAACACTCTGAATATTTTCTGAAGAGAAAATGGGCTGTGTTACCTCCTTTGAGACTGGCAAAACCCACTTCCTTTGTGAACTGACATGGTTCAGAAGGATCCAAGACATTTCATGATTAATTTCTCCCTTTCCACAAGATCCAGTATTTTCTGTACCTAAAATTACCTCAGTCTTAAACACAGGAATATTAAATGTTGATATTCTAATACAAGGTTAGATTGGCCTAATAGGTTAAAACTGCACTAGAATCATCACTCTCAGTTCACAGTTCCCCACACTGTTTTAAGCAACATTACTTAAGCAACTATTCTGAAATGCTTCAGAACAGACTAGGCAGAAGTAAGATTTCATGTTAATTTGAATTTGGTTCAGACTGTAAGATAAGTTTCATCACCATTTCCAAACACCCTTGTGTCAATAGGTGATTTTATCATTCATATAATCTTATCAACACTCTGAAGGTTTGGATTTTTCTATTTCTTGGTATCAGTGAACCTCTATACCAAACTGCATAATCTAGTCACGCTTCAAATGAAAATATTTACCAGTTGCAAATGTCCCTCTAACCGAACTCTCACTTTCTTTTTTTTTTTTTACTGCTGTTATAAAGACAGACCTCTGAATCTATCTTTTCTAGGCAAATTAATAGCTTTCATTTTATTTCCTTATTTGTATACATTCTAACATAAAGCTATCATAATCTCTTCTTGCTCCATTAATGAATTTTTCTATGTCTCATACCATTTATCATCACTTTTATGTGAAGTTTTTCCTGTACCGTAATATCCCTTTTGAAAAGCAAACAATTTATTTTATAATATTATTAAATGTAAACTTATTATTGTAGAAGCACAGGACATGATTGAAGACACTGCTGTGCGGAGACCTTCCAAACCTCTGAGACAATATGAGAGCCATGGTGGGTAATCAGCTGTTCCTCAGTTACACAAAACAACACCAAGGGGATAATAAGATGACTGGGTATATATTTATAAGAATATCAAGGAGTAAGGACACTATCTTTTATATCTGGCACAAAGGCAAATAAGATGTGAATATCATTTTCAACCAGGGCATCCCCAATTAGAGAAGGTTGATAAACAGAAAGGGTTTAGAGAAGAATCACACAGAAAGTTTTAAATGGCAGCTAGCATCTCTTATATCAAGAACCCAAGGAGAGCAATCTGTTTCAACACTAGTACAATAAAATAAAGGAGTGGCTTGAAAACAGTTAGCAAGTGTGTACAAAGAGTATGAAATTTCAGTAATGGGTTCTTCAATAAAACAGACAGTGTAACAAGATTGAATGCATAGAGAATGAAGCTATCCAACTCCAGACAGGGAATACGAAGCATGCTTTTAACAGGACAGAGTTTGGAGCTCTCTTCATTGCTGGGGTTTGGTTTAGTTTGGTTCTTTTTAAATCAAGACAAAAAGACATACTGTATTTTACATGAGAATTAATTTTGGAATTAGTTTTATGACCCATTATACTCAAAGTCAAACTTTTATTACAACTATCATGTACATTTAGAAATCTATCTAAGATTCAGTACAGCTTTATAAGTAAAACCACTCCACTGTAAAATTTTAGTAGTCTTTTTTTAGTTCGTTTCTTCTGCATGTCTATATTTTTCACACAGAGCAAAACTCAGGTCAGTCTTCATAATTGGACAGTTATTTTTGAATTGTCTAATGTGTGAAAGAAACAGCACCATTTCTTTCAATCTAACGTGCATTATTTTCATCAACAATGAATTTCCTGTACTATCATAATGCTTACACACCTATCCTAATTATATTTGGAAAAGGGTCATAACTAACAAAAAAAAATCAGGGACAAATGTTATTATCTTTTTGCTTATCCTCACTGGTACAGAGATACAGACCAATGAGTTAATCTATCTCCAATCTTTCAGAACAGTGAAAATCAGCCCTTTATTTCAACATTTTGCTTTACAGGATTTTGCCAATTTTTGATCATGTCAAATTATGCCTATTACACAATTAATACGTGGGAGAGGGGAGTTAGCAACCTCTTATTAAATACCTCTGCCAATATAAAACATCTACATAGAAAACATAAATAATAAGACAACAGCCAAGTTTGAGAGCAGTCAAAAAGCAAACAAAATTCTTATATAAATTAGAGGCCTGAAACAGGTGCTTTTAAGATCGTTTATTCAGCTGTTAAGTGAATTTTATCAGAATATGCAGTACATTGCAGCCCATTGTTCTCTTTCTATATATACACATTGAGAGAACATTTATGACAGTAATGCATTAGACATTTGTATTAGAAATGTTTTTGGTCTTTTGTCATCACACTTGAAAAGAACAAATTCTTAAGCATTTATAGTGCAAGGTTAAATAACTTATTTAGCAGTGATATTCATGTTTTTATAGAACTTTCTGAACTACTAGCATACTGGTTCACCTGATTGTTTCTCAATGCAATGTGATAAATACTAATCCTATGCCACCTGCACCCCACAATCATCAGACAAAATATTTTTGGTGGTCTTTCTTTGCTTGATACCAGAACAGAAATATTTACTTACTGTTCAAGCTCACAGTACATTAAGAAAAATGGTTTTGCTTACTTTTTAATTTTAAATTAGAGATGAGAAGAGACCATTTTAATTTCTGTAGATTTCTATTCAGCAGCTCACTGGACAGAGACTCAAGTTTCTCTCATTCCTCAAATCAAAGAAGAGAACAAATAGTAGAAAAGCAGTGAAAGGAATATGATATATTAACAACACCAATATGTTCCTTTTAGTACCAAGTGAAAAATTGTTTCTATTATATCTTTAAATGTATTTGCAATGTTAAAAAACTGTTAAGGAAGATAGATCTTGCAGAAATGAGATCAAAATTTAACTTAATCTGCATAGATATTTTTTATTTTACAGTTTAAACCTGACTACCAGCAGAAATAGAACCATTAACAACAACTTTTTTAGTGTTAAAGTGAAACAAGAGAGAAGCTTTTTTAATTTGCTTTATTAGCACTTTGTACTCTGACATTTAGAATTTACAAGAAATGTGCAGACTTCATGAAGATTACGATATAACTACTAATCTCATTAGAAACAAGGCACACTCAGCAAATTTAAAATAAATAAATATAAGCAATAGCAGGAAAAATGCTACATATTGACTTAAGTGCCATACAAATACATTGGAATTATATACAAAATAATTGCGACGACAAAAGCAATTTAAAAAAATGCAGAGTCAACACTGATAGGTAGAGGCTGCCTCCTTACAAGGCTTGAAAAATTAAAGGCTTGACTGATTAAAAATATTTCCTTGCATTAGATTCTTTTTAAGACAAGTCAGATGAAAGAAATACATATGGTTTTAGTATTGAAAATGTAATATAAGAGACTGAATTTGCACAGTTTCTTTTCTTAGACGTGCTTAATTTTAGGAGAAGGCATTAAAGATGATATTTCCCATATCAGATTCAACTAAAGCCAAATAAATGAGAACAATAATATTCAATTGCTCTGATACTTTGAGAGAGTAAATACCTTATCTGGGGTACCTAGAGGACAGGAAAGGGCGGTGGGGGTGGAGAAGAAGAAAACTATACTCTACCTAGACATATATTTAACCCGACAAAAATCTATTAAAGTTGCTTTAACAGTTATTAAACTGTAAAACAAAACCAGTGTTCAGCTTTTCTACACATTTTTTTTTTTTTAAAATGTTGCAGCCAGATGCCCCAACTCCACAAATGTCTCTGAATGACTGCAACAGACAATGGCAGCAGAAGTTTGAAAACAGGTGACTACATGGAATTTTAAACCTCACTAACCTATCTAAGAGAAGAGGCAGAGATCTCAAGGTTGAAAGCTTGCCTGGATCTTCTTTACTTCCAAACATATGCTTCTTGTCAATGAGATATGAAGAAGGCGGCTGGACTTTATTAGCATTTATACCTGGTAGTTTTGTACCCCAGGAATTATTGGACTACCATAAAAATGGTATTGGGAGCTGAATCTTATCTGAATTAAAGCTAACATTTCTGCTAAAAGACATTTCAATTATGCCAGATCAGTTAAGGATTTTAAATGAGGAATGTCTCCTCTTCTTTCTTTTTTCCAGCTTATTAATTTTTATTTTTATTTGACAGTTAACCTAATGCTAAGATAATACTGTGTAACTTTAATGCTTAAAATTGATATATAGCCACAGGGCATGTTCTGTGATGGATGGGCTTGGCTTTTATATGAAGAGCCATGGAATTTGATTACTATTGTTCATACTTAGCATTGATGATGAATATTTTTAAGATTAACATTTCATTGAGTAAAAAGAAAGTTATTAAAATGCAGAAATGCCATTACCTTTAAAGTACTTCTTTTGTATGTTCCACACTGCACGAAAAGTTCAGCCAAATGAACGTAAGCTGTAGTGCTATTTACATTACACAGAATTACTCCTTTTTTGCATCATCTCTTGTTTTATAAACTCTAGAGTATTCATCCACTCTGCACCACACAGCTACCTCTGTCTCAGTTTATCATCTATTATATACACCGCAATTGCTCACTGCTTTATTTTTTGTACAGTGCTCATATAAATTGGATGTCTTTCAAATACAGTAATGCCTCTTTCTCTCTCTCTCACTCAGTCTCTGCAAATCACCAGAAACATACAGTAAGTATCATTAAAGTTTTCCCTGGTTTTGTACTCTTCCACTATGGACCACTGTCAGAGACAGAGTATTGGGCTGTATGGACCTTTGGTTTGAACACATTATTGTCATTATGTTCTGCACTATAATTTGAAAATAAAAAGATGCTATCAATGAAAATCAAAGTCCAAGGCTTCATGCACTTTCTCAAGAGAAAGCAAAAAGATGGGTTCTTACACAGTGGAAGAAATTCCTCCTGCACTACACCAGGGTAAGTGAGAAGAAAATCAAGCCTGTAAGATCAAAACTGAATCGCATGAGAGTTGCGTTTCCCTGGGTTACTTTCACCTTTTAGACATTCACATCTGACACAGAAGGTGTACTTTCTACCTGCTCTGCCATACCATGTGAGCCCAATCCTGTGACAGGAACTCAGTGCTGGATGGAGAGCAGTATCAGCTTTCCACAGAAATCCTGAGTCCATCCCAATGTACCCACTATACAGATCATTGTATCAGATTTTTTATTCTTTATCATCTACACAAATATTCTTAATAATTTTCCTTCATACATGAAGTTCTTATTTCTTATTTATGGCTATAAACAAAAAACCGGTAAGACCATATTTTACAGACAATTGTTCTTGTTAACAAAAGACACTTAACCTTAAGAATCAGCCTTCCTGTTTCTATGCTCATTTCATTATAAAGAGGTTTACCATAAATACTGGAATTTGAATTCCACCCAAGTAATGCATTAATAGATACTAAACCATTAATAATTCCTGTACTTTTTCATAAATGGGCAAAGTCCAATAAATAAGTGGGAGCTCTTACATGTCAGAGCAGGGTTAACAAGCACCAAGGAGATTTCAAAGACAAACTGCAGGCAGGGGCTGCCAGAAGGTAAGATTCATAATGATGCTACGAATTCTGGGGACCCATTTTTTACTGTCCACTATGGCAAGTATCTAAAATTAAATGCTAAGCAGAAATTTGTTCTGAGCTCTGACATATAGTAGTTTAGGTAAACAATCTCTAAAATTAAAAGCAGATTCTCGATAATAAATTCCAACATGTATATCCTGATAACAGACAACCTTTTCTTATAAATCAAAAGCTGTTCTCACAGAAACCTTTCCAAATTAGATCAGATGACTCACCTGAAATATTTCATCCATCTCCCCTCTTCCACGAATACCAGTCATTAATACTCAGTTGGTAGTGTGACAAAGGGAAAATTTAAATATTAAATGAGAACTGAAAACAAGTACAACACTAAGAAAAGGAATGCTTACTCAAGGGAGGCTACGCTGGGTTTTCTACAATCTTAATGAAAACCTACCAGAACAATTTACAATTTATTTTTTTTCTTTTTAATTAATCAGGTTTGGTGCTACCATTCAATATGAAATTGTGCCCAGAAAGCACTTCCTCATCAGTCACCTAATTCCTATTCCTTCAGAAAAGAGCATTTTTCCTTCCTCCTTTTTTAAAATAGTCACCAGCTGGCCACATTTATTGCCGTTTGTTTTGGTCAACTGATGCAATGCACCCGCAAAGTCTTCTGAATAACTAACACTCACTACTAAGCTGAGGTAGATGTCCAGGCATGTTGTTTCCATTTTTTTGAAAAAAACTCCTGTATTTGTTACCAATGCCTAATAAATCGTAAGAGACAGATAAAAGCTCTGACTTAAAGAGATAGACCATATCCAAAAGCACTACTGTATTTCAGTTCTCAGCTCTTAGAAAGCCCCATTACCAAAGTAATCAAAGGGAGGTTTAGTGAAGGGAAGAAGATGTGGTCTCTTCACTGTTAACACAACATGCTCAGTCTCTGACTCCTGGAACAACACCACAGTCTCTTCATCGTGATGTCTACTTTTTTCCAACTCAATAGGGTCGGGTCTGGCATTGGCACTGAGTTATAAAATTAAATTCAGTCTAAAGATGCTCTTAACTTGATTCAATCAGAACAGAAAAAATGTCAGGATTAAACTTCATTAAGCCTAAGGATTTATCCAGATACTAGGTAACACAACTGCTATTCAGGTGTTCAGGAAATTGCTTCTTTACCCTGAAAGCTCTGGATGTACTAATTCTGTCTTTTTCATCAGAAGTCAATGTTGTGTTGTACACCTCATCACCCAAATCATATGACATTACTGCTGATCCTTGTTTGAGCAAAACTTTATGAGAGAGAAGTGAAGAAATAACTTCTATTACTAAATCTGTTTGTTTCGTTTTGTGGTTTTTTTTCTTCTGTATATGCATTTCTACAAATGCTGAGTGGCAATCTCAACAGTGGTAGACAAAATGATGATGTGAATCACAGCAACTAGTCTGGTATCTCAGTAGCAAAAAGATCTGCATGTCAGGAGATGCAAGGGGTCAACAAGGCTGAAAATCTTAGTGATGATACTCATTTGTTACATACTTGTTTAGACAAAGCACAAAACCCATAGGAATGGTGCTCTGAACTACCTGGTAGGTACATCACAGCATATTTCTGTGACACTAGCTGGTGGATCTCTGAGTAACACTATGGTATCTGAAATATATACGTAACCTTCCAGTCTTTGGAAAGGCTATGACATGAAAATTTTAAAAAGAGGACACAAAAGGAAAAAAGGAAATAATGAACAGCGTTCAGTGTTCTTAGTTTAAAAAACACAGCTTACAAATAAAACTGGTCAAAAAATGCATTATTTAAAGTCAGTGTTACAAAATAAAATGTTAGCTGAAAGAATTTAGACCATCCAAATTTAGCTTAAAAAAAAAAAAAAAAAAAAAAAAGTAGTTGCTAGAGAGTTGGAACTACATTTTATCTGAAAATTATATTCACAAGTAATGACAAATACAACTGAACACGAAGAACAATCTTTCCTCCTGCTTCTTAACAGATAATGACTTCCAGGTCATTCCATTAGTGATCACTGCAGCTTTTAAATGAAACACACATAACCCTAATCCAATTAATGAAAGTATCTTACATTTCTTATACATGTTAATATTGAATGAATGTTTAAACCTTGGTCATTCACCAGTGCATACACTATAAGTCAAAATCAGAGAAGCACAATAATCTTACTGACAAGGTATAGGATTGGTGGGAAGCACGGGAATAAGTCCCTTAACATCTTTAACTTCATTTGTATTTGCTTGTGTTTATCTTTATAATATATAATTATGCATACAGTTGGAGGGGTGTCCTTAGTGATCTTTTTCCCACACATTGAGTTACCTGATCTATATTACCTTCAGAGAAATCGATGGTTTAATCTCACATTTCTAGTTGTCTCACTCTTTCTTTCTTTTCTGCATTTTTTCTCTATCCCTGCAAAAATCACTTGATATTTTATACATTCTTTAATTTGACTTTCTTTTATTGCTAAATTTTTTTCTGTTCTCAGCCTCTTCCAGCCTGTGACTACCCCTTCTGTATAAAATGAGAAAGTGTCAAAACAAAATACATGTTTTCAAAAGACATCTATGTGAGAAGCCTTAAAAATCACAGTTTCTGGACAAGAGGCATGGAATGACACAACCTCAGCAGGGATGGACAAATTTATGGTAATTTTATAAGTTAACTCTTGGCAGCTGAGCCATAATAATTGAATCTGTGCCTTCTCTTTGCAGTTGGAATGGACTAAGATTTGTAACAGCTTAAAACTCAGTAAAAAAGAGAAACTGAAGTTTTAGCTTGGTTTTATATCTTTACATCTAGGATAAATGCTCAAGAGGAATCTAATCACACATTGTTAACTGGTTATGTGTTAAGACATACCTATCTAAATCACTTCTGAAAAAATATTTTAAGGAACTTAGGATTTTTGTGAAGAAGGTGTCTATAACCATCCAAACATATTTTGTTGTCTTACTGACAGAGGGTGACAAGGGAATTCTTAGTGACCCTTTCTCCTCACTTTGATATGCTTTATTTTAAAACCTAACTTTAAATTCAGCATCTCATACGAATCTCTTCCAGTGAAGAGATCAAAGTCCAGCCATCTTGATCCCATTTAAGCTATTTTAACTGAGATCTCCTCACTCCTGTCAGCATTCTTAAAGCCTAACACCTTGTGTCACAGAATACACTTAATTCCCTTGAACACTTGAAGTTACATTTAGTTTACTCAAAATATTTTATCCCCATTCTTTTTCAAATAAAATAAAAATGCATGGATAGATGACATACCATTACAGTAGAGAAGATCATGAAATAGTAACCACTGTAAGCAGTCGCAACAAGCCACACACAAGAGAGCAAAGAACCCCTCCAGCAGTAGTAACCTTCACAGTTGGTTCTGTTCTACTTCCACAGCCTCTGCCTTTCACACAGAAGGAAACTGAGTATTAACTACAAATAACATTTCCTGAAGTTTCAGCAATGTTACTATTTTGCACTATAAACATGTGATGGTGAAAACAGAGGTTAACAAAAGATGTTTCATAAAAAACATCCAAGCTCATTTCTCAGATCCCTCATTTAAATGATGCCTGCTGAATTAACAGGAATAGTTTTGTTCAGTGGCAAAACCAAGATTTATGCTTCCCGATGTGCAAAAAACAACAATGCTCTTCCTTCATGAAAGATGCCTTCTTTCTCTTTGTGTCCCTCATGCAGAAATGTGGATGTCAAGACAGTGACAAATGACAGTACTTGTTAAAGCAGCAGGACCATCAGGTTCTCACAATCTCACTGCAAGTGGGGTAAGTCTTGTGAAGTACGCACTGACAGGATCTACATCTCTCTTATTTCTTCACTCTATGAGTGAAGCCTCCATTGCCAAGGCAGTTCAGCATAACATGGCTCTCTTGCTCTTCTAGCTGTTTCACAACCTGTTGATTTGGTTCCAGAAGTTATCAGAATATTTAAATGTTTGCCTACACAATTGGATATAGTGGTTTCAGAATAACATACATGATGTGTGCAGCTTTACATCAGGCATGAAAATCAGCTAATCAATCACTGAGAACCTTTAAAAAAAGTAATAGTAATAAAGAATGGTAAGTGTGCAGGCACTCATTGCCTGACACAGCATGTGCTTGTAGAGGATTGAACTCTTGACAGCAGTTCATCACTAATCAATGTAGGAAATACATAAAATCAAGACAAAATCATTTTCTCTACCATATTTAAGCATTTTTCTTTCATTATTGACCTTTTAGTAGTATATATGGTATCTCCAAACTACCACTTCTAATTCTAAGCACTGAAGAGATCATATAACACAAGTGGGAGCAAAGATATAAGACTTAGAATAGAAACAGAAGACACATCATAAATCAAAATAAACCAAGGTATTGACAAAGCTGGCACATTTTTCAATATCACTGTTGATTAACATTAGCATGTAAGCAAAGTATTTAAAGCCTAAATACTGAGAAAATTTGAGAATTATGAGTGATGAAGGACTTTATACATCTAACTTATTTGTATAGACACATGAACAATACTTCATTTGTATCAGATTCAAGAATTTGCTGAAATTCATTATGATAAATATATAAATTTATTTTTTCCTAGACTGGTGCCTAAGAGTATAAAATATCAGCCAGCTCTGTAACTATATAATTCAAAAATATCTTTTTCTGAAAATTGTCTTTTCCACACATTCTTACTAAAAAGACTAACTCTTCCCACCTAAAGGTGCATCTCTAGTTTTAAAAATAATAATTGAAGGTTTTCTTTTTGTGGCAAGGAGATTTTTTTTCCCCTTCATGATTCATTACAGATACTTTGCAAATGACAGCAAAGGGAAAAGTATTACATTACAGCTCACAAGATTATTTCAGAGGGTTAAAGGAAAACTTTTTATTTTTAAACCAAACTATGGTTTCATTACACACACCTCACACATATCTATAAAGCATTTTCAAATTTAAGGTGTATAGGGAAATATTAATCTTACTTCCATTAAAACCTGGAGGAAAATATGAACTCTGTTCAAAAGCAAGACCCTGATAGTTTTCTAAGGAGTCAGCATCCTGTTCAGACAGCTTAAGCCCTTGAGGGTTGCATTTCCTCTTGGCAGGTTTCCTCCGAACAACCAGAGACAGCCAAACAGAAATACTATAAACGGGCTCCTAGGTAGAATTCAGTCTGCCCATGAATTATTCTTAAGTGAAACCATTAAAGAATTTAAGTCAACAAAGCCATGATAAAGCCATGTGTGTTGTAAACTTCTACTTATTAGAGTAATTCTCAACTGCTTCAAAGAGATTAGTCACATATAGCCAGTTAAACATGTGCACAACTGCAAGATAGAAGCAGACAAGAATTCTAAACTGTATCTAATTGTTATTTTTGTTGGTGGCTGTAAATACTTGCAGAGAAACATACAGCTTGAGCCAAACACCTGAACTGTTATATACAGAAAATAGTTTTAATGTGTTTTATGCAATACGATTACATTTATTTCTAAAATATATATATAAATTGAGATAAGAAGTGGTTTTGCACCTTCTGATCATTTTAGAAATAATACAGACTACACTAATTGTTTCATTAAACAGCTGGCAAATGCAAACAAATTTTTATCTCCCTATTAGATTTCTGTTATAACAACAGCATGCTGTGTCTGTGGAAACCAAAGGAAAATTCTGCCTCCTATCTTTCATTTTTTATTCATGTATTTATTGCTTTGGAAATACAGTAGATATCAAACCGCACATTGCTACAGTTCTATGCAGCAGATGAACAATGCTTTTTCATTTTATCTTTTCAATAGAAAAAAAGTGATTTAATAACATGAAAGCAAATGAACCCACATTAGTATAAACTGCAGCACAATGTAAAAGACATTCCCCTTTGAATATTAATGATGCAAGTCTAAAGAAATATATACTAAAGAAATTGATTCAGTGGTCATTCCTTTGTAACAAATACAGTTTCAGTTATAGTTCTAAAGTGTCATATCAATCAAAATTCACACAGTCTGCTTTTCAAGAAAATACTATTGAAAAATCTTAAATATTCTCATTTCCTTGTTATGAAATGATTGGAATATGATTGCACAGATCATTTCAATAAACACTGTATTCCAAGAACAACTTCCAGTCAGATTTGAAGCTGGCAGACCAACATGTTTTTTCCAATTACTTTCCAGCTTACATTTTTGGGCAATCAGTAACGCTAGAGATCAATAACCCATGCACATCCATGGGGCAGATAGCCCAAAATGGTTTGATGCTGCCTGAACAGAGAAGTGTGGGATAGCCAACTGGGACACTGAGAGCCAGAGGCCAGGCTTCTATTGCTGTAGCTAAACCATTAATAAATTATCTTTGGCAAGGTATTTTACTGCTACACACTCTCCTCACTTTACAGGGCACAAAATGCTTGGTAAACACAGGCCTTGATCTTGACTGACTCTTCTAGCCACTAACCTACTACTAAATAAATGCATACTGTGAGACACACACTTCCAGTTGCTTGCTTTAAGCAGATCACTGTAGTTATCTACGGTTTCAAGTCCCTCTACTTCTCTTAAGATTGGATTTCATGAGTATTATAATGAAAATGCCTTACTGAAATCAGGCATTCACTTAAAGTAATATATACGTACATTTTTCAAACCATGTGTAGTGGCACATAGTTTCTCCCACTTCAGCAGTAGCATTAAACTACAGTAGTAGAGCTTATTGTTCTTACATAATTTCTGCAGGAGGGTAACAAGTAGTGGATACACTGTACTTTTTACTGTCTTCCATCTAAAAATCATAAAGCAATAAAAACATTAAGAAAAAAACCCACTTCTGTGTCTGTAGTAAGTAGTGATAATGCATGACTGAGGTAGTACCAATCTCTAAACTTACAGTCTTGGGTTCTAACACAAAAAGAAACAAAAAACCCACAAACAAACAAAACCCCAAACCAAACATCACCACCACCCCCCAAAATACCATACTGGACATCCATGGGGCTCTGCACGGGCATCCTCTTAACTTGCCAGAGGAGAAAAGTTTTCCTTCTCTATGTACAGGAGTCAAACTCAGAGAATCTGAGGTCCCAATTTTATCCTGATTGTCAAACAGGATCTATATTACCACACTGCCACAATTTTCACGAGGAAAATATGGAACACTTTTCCACTTTCTACCATAAACTCACCATGGTTGAAAAGGTTTAATATTTATACCTGTATTGTCCATTTCTGACTGGTTGCTAAGCAACACTCCTCCCTCCCCAGTATCACGTAATGAAAAAGATAGAGGGAAGCAGAAAATGAGAAATGATGGGGAAAACAGATTCATCCAGTTGAAGTGAAATCCAATGGGTCATAGGTGCTATTTGTTAGAAACGTAAAAGGGCACATAATTCCTGCAGGACACACTAAGACATCAGTTTATGACATCACGCTAGCCATACGCCATGTTTCTAGTACAAGAGACAGAACAAATCATCTGATATTCATCTTCTCTGGATTCTAACAATGGCACCACTCAAGTCTCACTTGAAATTTCCTTGAGAAACTACAACATAAGTTTTCTAAGACTAAACTTGTAAAATCACAACTTTTTTTTTTTTTTCTTTTTTGATAGACACTGCTTTGCCTTACAGCTTGAAAAGAAGTTTAGAAGGGTGTGTACAATCAATCGTCTGCTCTCCAGAATATTTCATTTCTCCTAGTCCATTACAGTCTTAAGGTATGGAGTGTAATACTTCTGCACAAATGAGGAACTCTATGGAAGGGATAATATGATTAAATGAATCTGAGGAACATAGCAGTAGATCAGGGATCACTGGTTGATATGTTATCTTCACTGTATTTAATTTCAGCCCAAAGCTAGCCACACATAATCAGAGCACTTGTGGAGAAAAAAATAACACCAATAAAAATGCAATACAGGTATTGAAAGAAAGCGCCTTGGGTAATCTGGATAAATACCAAAAGGATTCAGAATCTTCCATCTCTGAAGTCGCATCCTCCTTCAATGGATGTTGCACTATGCTTCATTTACAATCAGCTTTTCAAAACAGTTAACCAAAATGTATTCACAGATCTACAGATACAAGGTTTTTCAAGACTGGTGAATGTCAAGTCAGGTAATTCAAACTCAATTCATTCCTTCAGCCTGTCCTTTCACACTTACACTGACAGCATTTAATCATGGGACCACCTGTAATTATTTCCAAGTACACGTCATGCAAGATGCTGAAGAAGTTTGACATTTCTTTTTTATGATTGGCCTCATTTCCTTACGTACTTAGGCAAGAATGCTGACAAGCCATCCTTGCATACCTCTTTTGAACCATAGCTCTGGGACAAATTCACCAACTTCAACCAAGTTTGAAATGTTAAATTCTTAGAAATAACATGATGATGAGAGGCTGAATGAGAGACAGTGAAACACTGCTGAATCTCTCATTAACAGGAAGAAACATAAATTTGGTCACCACACATTACACTAGCAGTAGCTGAACAATCAGCAAGCAGGTAGCTCCAGACTAGAAGAGAATATGACATGACTTGCTCAAGAGACAGCCCCAGAAGTATGTAGGAATCCTGGAAAAAAGCTGAAAGCACCATAGGGGACACAGAGATAGGAGCTGAGCTCTACTGAATAGTAAATTCTAGGGCATAAATCTTCCAGAAACCAGGCTTTGTTACCTCCATTGCTCATGAAACAACCTGTCATCCCACCTGCAAAGTATCCTTGCTATGGACTGGATTACTGTGTTGAAGAAAAAACTTTCCTTGTGGGCTTTTCAAAATCAGAGAGTGGAACACATGGGGTAAAATCTTCATTGTATTCAAGTGCCTCCAAGACTAAAGAATCTTCAGTAATCTGAAGGAAAAAATGTGTATTATCACCATCATCAATTTTCAAATAAATTTCTGTAAAGAAGCTATTTTGGAAATAAATGTTAAAAAAATAAAATCTGAAATTATTATAATGCAGAAAGAAACCTCTTTTCCTGTGTTTAGTCCAGTAAATTACTAGTTTCGTATCTTAATTTTTACTTCATATTATTTTTAATCTTCATAGATTCTTTTGGATAAAGTCAGCTAAATATCATTCAGTGGCCACTAGAGAGTTAACTAATATTTCCCAGAGTTGGCAAACGTTCAGTCAAAAACCTGGCCAACTGCCTGTTGTTTACTGAAGCTAGGGAAGAAGCATCTGCAACATTACAAAAAGCATATTGTAAAAGGCAACACATGCAAATTAAACCTCTTGAGCTATGCGTAAATTGCTAGGAAAATTTATAACTCATTTAATAAAACTTGAAATAAATACATTGCCTTGGCTCTCAGGGAAAACAAAATATTTCCCATGATTCCATGTTCAGAAAATGATCATCAAACCAGATTTCTACAATTTGAATATAAAATCAAAGAGCAATACAAATCTACTTTCCCCCAACCCTTCTGTTCATGTCTTTAAACAACTTTGTGAGAAATTTTTGTGACAAAGAACTTTCAGTGATTCACCTTTCACTCACATCTATTCATTAATACTCTTTTTCTCCTCAACTGTATATGTGTCACTAGTAATATTAGTATTTCTTGAATTTGACTACTTTATTATTAAGTAAAATGCCATCTTGCAGTTTCCCAAGAAATAGGAGAGTTGTTTATAAAAATGACAAGGTCCTTTGAAGAGGGCATTTTTTTTTTCCCATTTCTGTAAATGGTCCCAAGAAAACAAGATAAGAAACTGAAAATGGTAAGATTTTCCTGGAGCCACACATCTTTTAGCCTGCAATACACACAGTTCAGTCCCCAGTGTTGTAGCCCAGACCAACCCAGATGGGATGCACATGTGCTATTAAAAGTAGAACATACTTTTATATTGTCTTGCAGATAAACCTATTATCTAACCTCACAGCTTGAGTTTCACAAACTCAGTTTTCAGCCAGAATAGGGACTGAAACCAGAGAAAGCTCCAAGAAAGATTATGCCACAAAGAGACAAAGTAACTGCTACAACCCATTCCCATTACAGCAGAGGCAGGGAATCTATGCCCCATGTTGCAGCTGTGCACAACCTTCGTTTCAAGTAAATGGCAAAGACAAGTTTTTCAAGTTATTTCTGGATAATGCTACAGCATGTTTTAAATTTGTGGCCAGAGACACTTTTAAGACCTATTCCAAATGGAAAAAATTACTCTCTACTCCTTCACTTAGCAGCATTCTTCAAAAAATTTACTAGAATCTGCTGGCTTCTCCCCAGTATCTTCACTTCTCATCCCTGAATGAATAGGTAAATATCTCTGAGTCCTCTGAAAATCCTAGGCTGTAACTAGCTATCATCTAGAAGGTGCCTCCCTTCAGAGCACCAGTCTCTACAGGACCCACATTCAATAATTACTGCACACTGGTGGGCAACATGACAGCTCTTTTGATACATGACACAGATAGAAAAAGGTTTGCCAGTATAGCTGACAGAAAATCACCCCTAGAATCAAATTCTTTCTGGACATGCAGCTTGTATCAGTAAGAGATCTTTTGCAGATACAACTTTTATCAGTTCCCTGCTCAGAATAAGTTATATACCAAGCAAGACCTCTTTTTCATGGTATGACTGTATTCACATTAAACAATTTGCCTAAATAGGTATGCCACTTACAAGCATTTAAAAACCAAACAACTGAACTCTCACACAACTAATCATCACCCATAGCAAAAACCAGCCCTTTTGCCTCATATAGCTGTCAAAAAAAATAGAAGATAGACGCCTGTAAACAAACAAGACTATAGCCATCAGTATAGACAACGTAGTAGTAATAGAGTGCAAGTGATGTTTATTTGGCTTAAAACATTGCTGTCTAACAGGCACACACACCAGCTACCAGAATATGCTGAATTTCAAAGTTCAATAGGCAATTACTTTGTATAAATGGAAGAATCCAATCAACGTTGTATAACACTCAAACTCATAGAGCTTAGTTTCTGTTTTTCTAAAAATAATTTGTAATAAATTTCATGCACAGGACTGACTGGGAAAAAAAATGCTTTCTTTGGTGCTTTCTATCCGATTCTGTATAGAAATTTTGCTAACATGAAAACCTAATAGCCATTTCTCCTTTCCCAAATATGTGTTTTATTTACTTACAATTTAAATGATGTGTTTTACTTTCCAAGAACACACAAAGCTCTTTCAAAGAAAATATGACTCAGATTCTTTTTGCTATTGCTCTCAGCTCTTTGCTTGTCATTTAAGCCCTAGAGTTTGATGGGAAATTAGTCATTTAAAAGGAAATTTGAAAAACAGTAAGACATTACAAAATATCATAAACACTGAGCTGAAAGCAAATGTGCAAACAAATTTCAGTACTTAGGTTTATGACTGAAAAAATATTTACAGATGCATCTATAGGTTTATCTACACCATTCTATATAATGTAAAAAATAAATGCAAGACCTACAGGTAAACAGGTGCTTTTCTTACTTCTTATTGTACTTTCGAAAATAAAAGCATAAAATGATTGTTTTAGACATAATGTTCAATGCCCTTTTTACAATTTCATATATTTTGCCATCAATCACAATCATCAAGATACTGTGACTGCTGTCTGCTGACTGACAACAGAAAAAGAAATTTAGAGGCGTGAGAGAAATGACAGAGCTGTCATGGCTGCCTCAAAAATTACTCTTCTGAAAGAAGGAGAGATAAAACTTTTGAAGAAAAAATGCAGACAGCACTGATGTCTCTGTCAGTATGTGAGGTAGGGGTTACTAAAAGCTTAGAGGGAAAGAAAAAGTTGTCCAAAACTTTGCCTTCTACTCTTAACAAACCTCATAATATTTTTATAAAGTTGTGTTATTTTTCCTCTTGAAACTACTGTAATAATTGAGACTGCACTGACAAATCTATGATCCTGAAAAAAATTACAACTCGCATTGGCATTATGAATGCTGATGACCTCACTGAATTAGGAATTATGTACATTAACTAGTACATCAAATCTTCTGGTCAACATTGGAACTGAAACACAGAACGCAAAAACTTAGTTCAATCCCAGAGTCTACATTCAAAATATATTTTATGTGATTAAAAAACTCTCTCACACTTCCCTATTTTTGAAAAGAAAAAATAACAAAAAAACCCAAAATAAAAATCATCGACCAGAAACAAATTAACCCTTAACTGCCACATACTCTTGTCCTGCAATATCAAAGTTGTGGTTAAATCCTGAATATGACTTCTATCTATGACTTTTTCACCTATAGAAATAATAGCTAACAGTCATTATTTTCCAAAATTTGCCTTTCTGCATAATCATAATTTCTTAAAACATCAAACCAAACTAACACCAAGCATCTTTAAATCAAAAAATGTGCAATCTACCACGACCATGTGTGTCATGAAACCCTTCTTCTCCACTACAGTTTCAAAATTCCAACCAATGAGTCAGTTCAAGAATATTTGCAAAATGGCTTTATTAACATTACTCTTGGCCTACCAGCAAGGCAGATTAGATTTGCTCTGATGTCTTAGTTATATTCCAGGGTCACTGATGAAATTCAGCTACCACTTCTCAATGTGCACTTCTCATTTTAAGTAGGAAGTGTTTATCAAAATTTGAATTTGGCTATGAATCAGAATTGACATGACTTCTTTTTGACAGAATTGGCATCAGGATTGACACACTACTATTTTTTCACAGAGTACTAGAGAGGACATACATCTAGTCAGAACATCAGTATAACATGGTATCGATATTGTGGCAATGCTCCCTACCTGCGTGCTAGGGTGTTGTCCCAATAGCAAACAGATGAGCATTTATTACATGTCAGCACCACTTCCCGAAGTAACCCACTTTTTCCATAGTTCCGGTGTCCAAATAACAATCAGGAAGTTCACAGAAATGTCTTAAGGTTACAGTGTTTTCTTCTATTTGTGAAGAAATGACTACCATATGTCATGGGGTTTGGTGGGGTTTTTTTTAGAGAGATAATGTTGTCTAATGTTACTCAAAAAACCAGGGGACTGGATTGTAATTGTAGACTGTTATATTAAGACAATTCACCTCTTAGTATGTCATCTTCCTCATTTTTAAATAGGCATGGACTTCCTTTGCCAAATGCACTGAGATTTGTTGACAACACAGATGTACTGTACAACAAGCTTGTATTCCTTTCTGCTGGGGTTAGCAATTGCAGTCATTGCTGATTTGTTTCCTCTTTCATTTTAATGCCACACAAGGAACATGGACTTTGGACCCTGCCCACTTGTCAAACACATCCTGCATATAATCTCTCTAATTGCAGAAAGGCGTTTAGAACCAGCTGTGAAAATGTGTCTGATATCAAGTTATAAAAATTCAGCATAGTAAATCGAAGGCAAGTTCCAGTTTAAGTAGTTTCCAAAGGGTCTGGGATAGACATAAATGCCAGACTAGGAAACCACTTCATATGTGAAATGCTTTTTTTGTCAGAACCACAAACTTCTACTAGATTGCTGATTGATGTAATGCTTGGATTAGAAATACACAGCATGAAATTCCATTTCCAGAGAGGAAAGGGAAGTTCTTGATGAGACTGGTGAAAGAGTGATAAAAGCTTCACTCATAGCCTCCATTTTAGTATCAGCTTGTGGGAAACTTCCATTTAAACAGCCCAACAAAGCCCATTAGCCATCAATCTACAAGCACTAAATAAACCCTAAACCCTTAACACCTCTAAGAGATTACAACCTAATCATCTAACCAATGCAGTTAGAATCACCCTGATACAGATACTAATGAAGATCAGAGGAAGTTTGTAGAGAGAAATTTCCTCTCCAGCAGCCGAAAGCAGCTCTACAATGAAACCGCACCCTGTCCCACTTCCACTCTTACCTTCACACATAGATGCCCAGTGGTATACATAGGAAAAAAAGAAGTCCCACCTCACTAAAGCGAAAAAACGTCCAAAAATAGAGGAAGGGGAAGTAAATATTTTTGTCTGGCTTTCAATGACTGGGAAAAAGCGTTCTAGTATCTGTGTATCACCACCACATTTTTCCAACTAGGATATCTTTCCAGATTTTTAAAAGTGACAGAGATATTGCAGCAGAACACTATCAGAGTACAGTTAAAATTAAGAACTTCTTCCAGCATAAAGGTATCTGGTTTTTATATCCTGATATGGACAAACAAGATATTTATATAAAAATTAATCCTAATATTGCTAAGAGAAAAAATAACTTTCAAATATGAATCAAGATTTTCTACCAGAAATTTTTAGAGGTTGGTTTTGTGAGATAGAGGAAAAGAAAAATGGTTTAGGGGATTTTAGGTAGGGAGATATGGAGGACTAAATTAAAATGTTTTTGAAACGTGAGTGATTTTCAGGCTTCCCTGTCCAAGATGTTCCCAGTTCATGATGAAAGTTTATTTTGAACATGGTAAAAACTGATGCCTGCAAAACTGCAAGTACCCTAACAAAAGTGCAGGATAAAATACCCAATTTTAAAGTAGTAATTTTAGCATACACAGATATGTAATCAGTTTTGGGATCTTGATAGCCAATTCAGTTGCAGTTCAGATGTCTGCTCCTTCCTTCTGTCAAAGCTTTGCCCTCTGGCTGGTATGAATAACAAAACTTAACTTAGCTTCCCCCATTCACTGTTTCACATCTTAGAAAAAACACATCTGTAATGGCATTAATATTGACAATTCGGAGTGTGTACCTCAATTGTTAAGACAGATCCCAAACACCCTTCTATGGTGTTTGGGGACAGAAGCAAATCCATTTATTGTCATGCATCCATTGGAGCCATACTAAGCGGCATTATCATCTGAATTTAGGCAGGGAAGATTCATTTGGAAGAAGAATTGTCCCCCCAAAAAAGACAAAAATATATATAGTTGACAAGTGGATTTTCAGCTTTCATGCTGATTTCACACAGGTCAAAATATCAGATTAGATATAACTACTATTTTTGCTGGGTTATATGCAAAATTAGTCAAGAGTTCATTCACATCTTCATTCTCAAAGACAACTAAATAATTACTACACTGTTAACTGGAAGGTAATCTCAAACAAGACACTAAAAGTGGAGGTCTAATTTATGTAGACTGTGAAGAGTTTGATCTCACTTAAACCAATCATCTACTCACTGGTTTCAGTCTGTGTTAATTGCAAAGGTGTTAATGGCTGTTCACCAAGAAACAGACTAACATGGCCTACTCGATCCATAGCTAACTGAAACACCTTTAATAAGCTGGGCTCAGTAGCACCAGTTGTGAAAATCCCCTTATTTTAGGATTATAAAACAAGGTTTTATCTATCAGATGGTACATCTGCAGCATCTTCTACCCATCCATAACTCGGAACAAAACTTAAACTTACTTTCCTAACATAGCATTATTCAGATGAATACATAATACAGGTTTTACTACTACTTTGCTCTAGATTGTTCTCTCTCCTTCAGAAGCCTTTAGAACAGATTCTATCCTACATACGCTTTGTATGCTAACACACAATTAAAAAGAATGCCCATTTTCTTTGGTATTTGCAGATGTCTTCTGCTGTTACATATACGAGCAAGTTGATGCAGAGGAATGGGCTGAAAACCAGGCTGCTTTCTCTTAATCATTATTATGAGTATTTAATAAATGAACCAGATCCCATATTCTATGCATTTTTATCCATCAAATCCATCTTATTAGTATCTTTTACATTTTTGAAGAACTAATTTTCAAAGTTCAGAAGTTAAGTTGCCCTGTTTTGGTACTGAACAAAAGCAACTTCTTATTGTTTTTTTCAAAGTGGAGTCTTCCTCTGCTGGAAGTAAATGGAATCTATCAGGAATCAAATGTCATAATTCAGAGATAGGGTCAGAAGATCAATATGTCCATATTGTGCTGTGCAGCACAGCTTGGATATCAGCTCTGACAAATTCTAATAGGTCAGAGTAAGCATTGTACTCTGAGAAAGTCTTTCTGAACATAGCAATTGTCAAACCAAAAACTGAAACATATCTAAAAAAGTATTAGCAAACACAGGATTTGCTTGTTTGTTTTCATACAGCAGCCACTTCTGATAATGATGCTTATTTTAGTCATATCTAAATATATATAATTAAATATGTAATTTTAAATTTTAACTGAAAAATATTATTCATATGTATAATTAGAGTGCACATTTCTCTAAGTATGTCATGATATGTCTCTAAATCAGCTTATTCTGAGATAGGCTGACTAGAGATGCTGAATTGCCAAGTTATATTGTATTGCACACTTACAAGCTTATGGTGTTAAAGTCTAGCCCCTTTGTACAGAATTACCCATGTACAGTCTGAAGACCCATGGGTAATTCTTATAATAATAATAAAAGAAAATATGGTTTTCCATTTTTCCTCAAATACAGCAGTTAGCAGTTAGTGTCATTACAACCACTTGGTAGGAGTACACACCTCTGCACTAACAAGACAGAGACGGCAGACAGCCAAACACATTTCATGGTTCTCTTTGGCTGTGTTAACATTTTCTTTCTAAAGAGGAAAAAAAACCTCCTCCCTTGCCAGCATGTGCCGCACCACTGATAGCAGTGACTGTATTACTTAACACAGGGATTCATTCAACCACAACTGTTTTTAACTACAATAGTTCTGTTTTCAGAGATGTTCACAACTTATGATTTCTAGGGTCTACAAAGAAGTTCCAAGTAGTTGATACTTTTTAAATATCAGTTCTTAGAATCTTCCAGATGAGCTCTGAAAAGGTCAAAATAAACCCATAAAACACTGACAACCACCAAAACATTGTTTATACTGTATCTCAAATCTCTGCTAGCACAGCCTCCATATTCACGCCTCAGCTTCAGCAGTTGCTGTGTGATGGCAGCAGAATTAATAAACAGGTTTAAAATATACAAGAAATAAATTGTAGCAGTGGATAGAAGAAAAAAGCAGTAGTGACTTTTACCTAAACAACACAGCACTAGAAAGTCAGTTATTTGGTTCTAACTTCTGCGGTGAATTCTGA